>NC_041713.1:23282963-23582963 GCF_900700375.1 Denticeps clupeoides | reverse complement strand
TAGCACTGATGACGCAGCATTTTCACATTTTCTGAGTACATTTCTGTCTTTTTAAAAGCCCTTATGTAGAGTTAGCAGACACGCCGAGACATGTTCTCTCCTCACCTGATTATTCCCCGCGACGTGGGTAAATCCGGATGGGCCTGAATGTAGCTGAGATGCGTCGTCCAGTCGCTGTAGATGAATATCTTCCTGAATTGATGAAGGCTTCTCGATGCTGAGATGCTGTAGATGAAAATCTTCCAGAAGAGATGAAGGTTTGAAGATGCTGAGATGCTCCGCAGTAGCTCGCACGAACAACACGTCTCACCAGCAAGGATTCGACATATGAGTGTTCATTTCTGTTTACGCCTGAACTATAGGAACCAGCAGCCAATCACAGCACAGCACAATTCTTCCCGCGAGAGTTTTTCAAATGAAAATACTTTTAATTTTAAAGATTTTAACCTCGCTCATCTCTGTAACTGACTGACATGCTGCTGAAGTGAAGGCAATGACGTAATACTATAATTCAGCCGATGTTGATAGTAGCAGTAGCATAGTAGCATACACATATTTCTGACAAATGTAACTTCATTAAAATAAAGGCTAGGTTCTACATTTCCAAACTGTGGTATTTTATATAGCTATAATTATGTTGCTTCCATTTGACCGACATCACTCATTCACTTCTGGGTGAAAATACGTCACCACGTCAGCACCTTCACTTCCAGGGAGGCTGAGGAAAGCCCGTCTCCCACCACCCATCAGAGTCCATAATGGACGTCCGAAAAGCCAGCAGCATTGTGAAGGACTCTACACACCCCTCACATGCACTCACTGCCAGACAACTATCAGACTCCTGAACATTCATACACACACACACACGAGCTCTTCTATGTTTCCATGTAACATTATTGCACTGTTCCATATTACATAGTAAATACACGGGTCTGGACATTTCTGGAATTTCAGTAAAGGCATTTCCAGACAGGGAAAGTCAGGGAATTTACAACCGTGCAGCATTCTAAAACACAAACATACGTCCTTACACTTGCTATCTTACCAAACATGCCAGGCAAGTGTACATCTCAAGATATTTTGCTTGAAAATGAAGAATTTCAGGACTGGCTTATCAAAAAAGTGCTCAAATAAAACATGCATGCAGAGTGTAAAATAAGCCATAGTTAACAATAAGTTAATAAATGAAAGTTTATGGTAACATATGATGTGTTGTGTTTGTTTGGGAATGCTAAGCTAATGATTGCAATATGGGATTTGTAGTTGGCACCAGTGCAGAAAACAGACATAACATAATAATACAATTACAACACGGCCCACACAGTTAAAAAGTGCAAACACTGCACTTACACATCCCATATTGCAATTATGAGTTTAGCACTGCCAAATAAATATAACATACCATATGTTACCATAAACTTTCATTTATGAACTTATTGTTAACTATGCTAGTGAACAGTGAGGTACCCACTGATTCAGCTCCATTATTCATCCTGCTGTTCCTGGTCCGGCAGCATAAAGGTTCCTCATGGAAAGCGCGCCTGGGAGAACGGTGCCTTTATAGGCCAGCTTGGGACACAGGAAAAGTGTGTTTAATGTGGAGCTGGGGGGAAGATGCTAGATTGACCCCCTGCTTTCCCCCCTTCCATATTGAGCTCGCCCCATTATGAGATGATGTTGGGGTGTATTTGGGGGGACAGACTAGTAAGGAGGGGGGCAGCACTGGTACAGCAGCTTACTGTGACTCTGTATCTTTTGTAAAAATATTTTATTTTTATTTTTGATTTTTTTTTGTTAGAATTTTGAGCTCCTTCCTGCACTGTAAATAGACCTGCACCTTTTTATCACTACAACTGGTATTTGTTTGGCCTGTTTGGTGGAAGCGCAAGTCCCTGTTTTACACAGAGGATGTCAGAGATGGATTTGAGATTTTGGTACGTTCCATTCAACACGTCAAGCTGCCTATATTCAACAACAAAGACATAAAAGCAGTTTTGAATTCTATAACCCCTTTAAATGTATTTAACATTATATCAGACATTTTTTATACGGCTTTATTCTGCGCTTTGGTCTTGGGAAAGGTTAAAAATTTAATATCTAACCCTGATACACACAAAATAAACAAAACATTAAGAATAAACAGGGGCATGAAGAAGGTCTATTTACAGTTTTGCTAACTTTAATTATGACGGTTTGCCACAAAATATGAAGAACGTCTATATTTACAATTTAACATGCACTGTAATGAAACCTTAAATTATTCTTTGAAATAAAAAATGATGAAAAAAAAAGGTTGCAATGGCCTTCACACTGACAGAAAAAGTGTTCTTTTATTACTCAGTGTTCTTTTATTACTGGGTGTGTAATAAAAAGTTAACACAAGTTAAATCTCTACCTGCTTGTCCCTATGATGTGGAAATTATGGCTTTTGTCTCTTGAGTGGTTTGTGAATTAACACACAGGGATGTTACACAAGTTACACATGTGTTGCTTTGGACAATTGCACACAAGGCCCACATAACATCCAATTACCTCATTATTCTGAAGGCTCCTTCCTTGAAGTCCATGTCCAACTCTGTCCTGTAAACAAAATATTTAAATAAATGTGTCAATATTAGAAACATTATCATGATAAATATAATTCCCAGGAAATAAAAACAATCAACAAAAAATGTACTCAGTAACTAAAATATTTGTTACGTCGTTAAATAAGCCCAATTTCTTACCAAGTGTCTGAATTGGAAAACTGAAATCCAACTCTGGGGATCTCTTTGCTAGGACAACCCTGCAGATTTACTATCTTAATGGTCTCTGTGGGATAATGATGGAATTTCAATATCAGTACAGTAGAAAAATGTGACACTTTGGACTGATTCTAAATTTGTTTCTCCTTTAGAGGGCCAGTCACTGCAGAAATACAATATCAGCAACACATTAAACAAAGACCCTATGAACACTCAGGGGTGCCCACTATAGGTCATTTTATTCCTGGAGGCAGATTCAACCTTATGATCAAATTATTGCATACATATTATGTTAATAATCACCTGATTCTGTCAGGGTGGCCAACAGGAACAATATTAATATTTCAGTATTAATCATCATTGCATCACTGCATATAACAAGCAGTTATTATGCATTGTGGGTATTATGTACAAACACTTCTACAAAGTATCACAGCTGTAGCACAAATGTAACTATAACCACACCCTGTAACCCACAATGTATGTTATTAGAAAAAAATATCTGCTGATAATTAAAGAACAACTGTGTCTCACCATCGTAAATATCCTGTAATGAACCTCCCCCGCAGTATTCCATGCATATCCATAACTTAGTGTTCCTGGAAGTAAAAGGAAATACATTTTATTGTTCTTTTGTTCTGCAATCTTAGCTGACATCACATTTACCAGAACAACACAACTCTATGTGATAATATTATTATGTATTACTGCTGGGAGATATGAGCCAAAATTCATTGGCTGGTACTTTAATATAAATACACAATGTATCAATAAAATGTGTCAAATGTTTGTGTGTTAAACAATTGTCATCATAGTACAAGTATTATACAACTATTATATACAGTGGAAAGTATTCACAGTGCATTACTTTTTCCACATTTTGTTATGTTACAGTCTTATTCCAAAATTGATTAAATAGAATTATCTCAACGAATTCTACACACAACGCCCAATAATGACAATGTGACAACAGTGTCCTTGAGATTTTGGCAAATGTATTATAAATAAAAGAACTGAGAAAGAACATGTATATGAGTATTCCCAGTCTTTGCCATAAGGCAAATTGAACTCAGGTGCCTCCTGGTTCCCCTGATCATCCTTGAGATGTTTCTGCAACTTAACTGTCATGGCTGCCCACTGCTCACTCAGGGTGATGGGTTACATGCAGAGGACAAATTTCACTGTGTGCACTGTGTGCTGTGCTGCTGTGTATCACGTGTGACAATCACTTCACTTTCAACTTTTCAACTTCAACGGATTTGTCTGTATACAATCCTTAGACAGGATTGTCTCCAGGCACAAATCTGGGGACGGTTACAGGAAAACTCTGCTGCTCTGAAGGTCCCAATGAGCACAGTGGCCTCCATCATCTGTGGGTGGAAGATGTTCAAAACCAACAGGACTCTACTTAGATCTGGCCCGCCAGTTCATCTTTCAGCAGGACAAGGACCCCAAGCACACAGCCAAGATATTAAAGGAGTGGCTTCAGGACAACTCTGCCACAGGTGCATTTCAGTTTTTTATTTTTAATACATTTTCCAAAACCTCAAGTAAACTTTTTTTTTCATGTTGTCGTTATGGGGTGTTGTGTGTAGAAAAAAATAATTAAGGCTATTTTGGAATATGGGAACATAATAAAATGTGGAAAAAGTGATGAATGCTTTCTGGATTTGCTGTATAGTAATTAGGCCAAAAGTTTGGACACATCTTCGCATTTAATGTGTTTTCTTTTTTTTCATGACCATTTACGTTGGTAGATTCTCACTGAAGGCATCAAAACTATGAATGAACACATGTGGAGTTATGTACTTAACACAAAGTGGAGACCTGGTCTCCACAGTCACCGGACCTGAACCCAATCCAGATGGTTTGGGGTGAGCTGGACCAACAAGTGCTAAACACCTCTGGGAACTCCTTCAAGACTGTTGGAGAACCATTTCAGGTGACGACCTATTGAAGCTCATCGAGAGAATGCCAAGAGTGTGCAAAGCAGTAATCAGAGCAAAGAAACAAGAATATAAAACATTTTTCAGGTTATTTCATCTTTTTTGTTAAGTACATAACGCCACATTGTTTTAGTCAGTTCAAGCATCTCTATGAAATTATCTACGGTTATTTTTTGCCAGCGTTTAGTGAGGGAGCCATATTTTACGTTTTGTTGAGTGTGGTAATTCTTAATACAGAGGTAATTCAGGAAGTCCTTGGAAGTAACAGCAGCTCACGCCAAACACACCAAACATTGCAGCACCGGAAGCGGAAACACCAGGAAACACAGTGCACAAAAACACCCTTGTATAGGATACTTAAATACAGTGGGAAGTATTCAGAACCCCTGAGATTTTTCTCTCTTTGATATATTGCAGCCATTTGCTAAAATTAATTCAAAATTAAGTTTATTTTTTCCTCATTAATGTAGACACAGCACCCCATATTGACATTTTTGAGGTTTATTAACTGGGGTTCTGTCCATTTCTTCTGATCGTCCTTGAGATGGTTCTACACCTTCATTTGAGTCCATCTGTGTTTGATTCTACTGATTGGACTTGAGTATGAAAGCCACACCCCTGTCTATATAAGACCTTACAGCTCACAATGCACGTCAGAGCAAATGAGAATCTTGAGGTCAAAGGAACCTGAAAAGCTCAGAGACAGAATTGTGGCAAGGTTACAAAGGTTACATCTGGCCAAGGTTACAAAAAAATATGCTGCACTGAAGGTTCCTAAGAGCACAGTGGCCTCCATAATCATTAAATTGAAGATGTTACGGACGACCAGAATTGTTCCTAGAGCTGCCCGTCCGGCCAAACTGAGCTGTCGGGGAGAAGAGCCTTGAGATGAGAGGTGAGAGAAGTAAAGAAGAACCCAAACATCACTGTGGCTGAGCTCCAGAGATGCAGATGGGAGATGGGAGAAAGTTGTAGAAAGTCAACTATCGCTGCATCCCTCCACCAGTCTGTGTTTTATGGCAGAGTGGCCCAATGGAAGCCTCTCCTCAGTACAAGACACATGAAACCCCGCATGGAAGTTTTTTTTTTTTTAAACAAAAAGACCTGAATGACTCAAAGGTGGTGAGAAATAAGTATCTCTGGTTTGATAAGACCAAAATAGAACTTTTTGGCTTTAATTCTAAGCGGTATGTGTGCGGAAAACCAGGCACTGCTCATCTCCTGTCACAACAGTGACGCATGGTGGTGGCAGCATCATGATGCGTTTTGCAGGACAACAGCAGGGACAGGACAACTGCTTGCAATCAAGAGGAAGATGAATGCGGCCAAGTACAGGGATATCGTAATATTAATCCTTCATGCACATAACTGCTTATGATGAATAAATGAGGACCTGACAAATAGTGGCATCAGCTGAACCCACATTAATGTCAGACACACACAGTTAAAAAGAAATATATAAATGGCTGCTTAGGCATGAATGTGAACATTACACATCGAATATCGAAACAACATACAAGGTAGACCATTGTTGCAAAGGGATCTATTTTTACCCGCAGTCTCTGACCATGGTTGTGTCAAAAATGTCCGCTCGCTTATAATATAGCCAAAGGGACAGGGTGAAAATTTCAGCCACAGTGACGTTAAAAACTTGTTGGCGAGCGAAAGCATTTTGTCGAGCCGCAAGTAATGCGCACGTACTGTAGACACACGTCAAGTGCAACTGACATTTCTGGGAGATTTAGAAACTCTGGAAACTTCCACCAGAGTTGCAGAGGCATTTTAATTGTATGGCATTTTACCAGACTACCTTGTGCAGAGCGCCTTACAATCAGTAGTGACAGGGACAGGAGACACTCAGGGTCAAGTGTCTTGCACAGGGATACAAGTGGGGTTTAAACCTGGTTCTTCTGATTCATTGATTTATTGGTTATCCGACTGATTTCAGGACTAATTAACGATCCAGCAGGGGAGCCAGGGGTCTCTGTCTCAGCAGATTTTATACAGATTCTACCTCCATCAAGAATTCTTTATGTCAACAAGACTCCGCAACATATAGATGGTCCAGATCTGAGTGACTAGTCTAGTGGGCTGATCCCATGCTGTGTGTGTGTGTGTGTGTGTGTGTGTGTGTGTGTGTGTGTGTGTGTGTGTGTATGTGTGTGTGTTTGTCTCGGAGAAGCACCCCATCTGGTTTGTAACTCTACAATAAATATTTATTTTAAAAGAACGTTTTAAATGGGAAAACAGTCCTTGACTAACAACACAAATCAACACTTTACATTCCAGTAAAATGTACAATGCAGCAAATGCTGAATGGCAACATTGATCATCATCATCATCATAATCAAGCCTTTTGTGCATCCTCCATCCTGCGTCACATCATGTGTACGTCTGTACGCAGTAGTCTCGCTTCTTAAAAGCCGCCCGTGAGGTGTATCAAATGATGAAGGTCATGAATTTCTGTACCCCATCATGACAGGTGGGCAGGGAGGGAGAGAGAACAGCATTGTGCACAGAGTCCCAGCCCAGGGCCAACATGTGCGCCACTGCTGTAGGCCATAGACACATGCTGGATAATAAAGGCTTTGGTTCCACGACGGAGAGGTTTGTCTGTCAGTCTTCTCTGTCTCATGTTTATGGAAGTGATCTGACAAACCTGAATGTAAAATGACAAAAAAAAAAAAAAAAGAGACAGTACGCATTTCAGGTTCATTCTCTGGCTGGTTTTCATGCAAATGCATTTGCTAAGTGGTGCAGGGCGGCCACTTGAAAGCTTGAGATGCCTGAGGGTGGGAGCTGTGGTCAGAAGAGGGTCCAGTTGAAGATGTGACTACTGCATACTGTGAACAGAGTTCCCATTTAGCCAAATTGGAAAAAGTAGTTGCCAGGTCCAGACGCTATAACGGCAAAAACAAAGATCAGCCACAATGAACATCAGTCAGTCACAAACACCAGTGTAGAGCAGGGACATCACAAACCTTCAAAGCTAAATCCGCCTGGTCCTCCAAAGAAGGCTTTGAAGATATTATTGGCATCAAAGTCTGCAAATAAATCACACACGATGTAGTAATCAGTCTCCTAATTGCGTGTGGAACATTAAGCAGATCACAAACCTTCCATGCCTCCATCATCTTCCAGGTCATGGCCGCTGTCATAGCGGGACTTTTTCTTTGGGTCAGAGAGCACAGTGAAGGCCTCGCCCACCTCTTTAAACTTCTTCTCCTCTTCCTTCTGGACCTCTGCACTCGCCCCACTGTGGCGGTCTAGGAAGAAGAGGAAATTTACATATACAGGAATGGATACTTTATTTATCAGGAATGGTATTTTGTTCATATCATTATTATGATTGTGTGCTCAGGGCTGATAGTGGTGGAAACACAAAACACATTCGCACACAGAGTAACTGCTGGATCTATATCAGAACCAGGGCCCGCCCCTTCCCTTTTTTTTTTGATTGGCTAGTGCAGTGTTTCCCAACCCTGGTCCTGGAGGAACTACCTACCTGAATTACGCTCAGGTGTTACTTAATGGCCTATTAATGAGTGGGGTAGATTGTGAAGATATGCGGGTTGGCAGAAGTTCCTCCAGGACCAGGGTTTGGAATGCTATCAGCCCTGTGTGTGTGTGTGTGTGTGTGTGTGTGTGTGTGTGTGTGTGTGTGTTGTGGGGCTATACCTGGATGGTGCATCAGAGCGCGTTTATGATATGCCTTCTTTATCTCATCCTCAGAGGCGTTCTTTTCAACTCCCAGAACCTTGTAATAATCTTTCCGTTTGCTTTTCTTCAGTTCCAGCTGAGCCACCTTTAACAAGTGCTTGTGTTCTAAATGCGAAAATCAACTTTTTTTTTAGAAATAAAATTAATTATAAAAAAAAAAAAAAAGAACTACAGTGTTCAGCTACTGGCACAATGATAACGGAAACTATCAAGCTTTTTACATACAAACTAGTATTTTTCAGGGGTAAGTAACCTCCTCTGCTCAGCAGATTTTGGTTCACTTCATTTTTTTTCCTCCTTCTTGACCAAAGTTGTCACCTCCCTTCTGCTGATAAAAGGTAGGGGTCAACACAGCAGAGCAACCGGTCTGGTTGTCCACATAAATGATTTGACAAACGTGTTACGCTGGTTGCCCTTCCTGATGCAACAAACCCAATTTACCCGGGCTTGGGAACGACACCAAGAAATACTGTCACCTGGGTCCCCAGTGGCAGTGCAGCACTGTTCAACGCGTTCAACTGACATATTCTTTCCCAGCTTGAGTTGTCACCTTTCCCCTGCGTCTGCACAACCTTGCCTCTATTAAGGAAGAAACATACTTGCTGTTAACTACGCATGTACAGCCGCGGTCCGTATCCTGCGTTCAGAACACACGTGAATATGAAACTGTGTACGAATACGCATATGAAGCTCACAGCAAGTATATTTCTGGCTTTACTCCTCTCCCCACAGCTCTGGAACGTGATTGCTCCACTTTCTCCACCTTCAGATCTCAACTCAAAACTTTCCTCTACAGCAAACGTTTGTGAGGGTTTTCTGTTTGCCCCTATATGTAAAACGACCTTGGGATTATGAAAGGTGCTATAGAAATTCAACTTATTATTATCAGTATAACAGAAGCATGACTTACCTTTTGTTTTCTCGGTTTGATATACCTTCTCATAGTCTCTGACTGCCTCCTCATACATTTCTGTGTCCATGTAACTGGAACAAGACAACCGGTAAATCAGAAGAGCAGGACACACACAACCATGTTTGATATACATGGAGAAATTGGACAACCATGTTTGATATACATTTGGCCAACTGGAGAAATTCTGCCTACTGCAAAACTGTAGGATGACGTAAGATACGTTTTTTTTCTTCCATCGATTGGTCTTTGTTTACAGAAAGAGTTTTTGAATGTATGTTAAGTTCTCTTTTCACACAGGCGTGTGTTCAAACGTTTTAAGGAAAGAGGGAATTGTGTTTTGTGATAATTGTGATTGAGATTAATTGTTTTCTGCTAACCTGTAGTTTACAAAAACCAACCAGTGTTAAGATATTATGATGATAAAAACCTGAATTTACCTGAAAGGTTTTCATATCTTTTCTATAACAGAAAACATCCTACGACGTCTTTGAAATGTGTTATCCCCTTTGTGCACCGGGCCAATAATGACTATTTCTGCCTCTTTTTAACTACTTCTATTTAAATGCAATTATCTTCATTTTTGTTCATCATCTAACAAGCTGAAAGACAACACTTTTTGCCCACAAATCTATAGATTTGAACTTTTTATTTATCCCTCATAAAGATGTAATTTCAGGGCAGTTAATGCAAGTAGTAGTTTTTGTGTTTCACAAAGCAATACAAAAAATTCTGATTTAATACACTGTTTTTTGGTATACTTTCTTATTAGAATTATACGTAACCCTTTAAAAACAATTACATACTGCAATATAAACAATCTATGGGGCCAAATTATACTGTATTATGAATTGTATGCCATATTGCACAGCCCTAATACATACACACACACACACACACTCACTCACTCACTCACCACTGTGCTCTTCTGAGGAAGGCTTTGATGTAACTGTTATCCAGTCTGATGGCCTTGCTGCAGTCCTCGATAGCTTGTTCGAGCTTTTTCAGCTAGGTGGCGAAGAGAGAGGAGCTCATTGTGAAAAAAAAAAAGGAAAACATTGATTATATACCATATTCTAATATGTGTTCTGTATTCTAATATGCGTTCTGTGCATAAACATGATGGCTAATAGGTAGCAACTTCACTACAATGGAACAGTGAAGTGTGCACAGGCATCTTATCAATTCATTTAATGCATACAAAAATCTATAAAGTAATGTCATCATCAGCTTTGTCAGCTATATCAGGCTCTCACCTTGGATCCTACAGTGGCACGATTGCAGTAGAGTTTGGCGTTAGTTTTGATGTTGTTGGGGTCGATGGTGAGGGCGTCAGTGTAAAGGGAATAGGCCTCCTCAAAGTTACCTTCTTTAAACGCCCTGTTTCCTTCTTCCTTCTTCGCCTTCAAGGCTTTTGCATTCTGTGATGGAAGCATTGTAAAGATACTGAAATTCTAAAAAAAAAAAAAAAAAAAAAAAAAAAAAAAAAAAAAAATATATATATATATATATATATATATATATATATATATATATATATATATATATATATATATATATATATATATATATATATATATATATATATATAAAAATATCATTGGAATGATGATTATAAAGATGGGGAATAAAAATATTATGGAAAACACCTGTAGTGATGCTCATTGAAACCAGTGTCTTTATTCCTCAAGCATACATGTGTATATTCATCACACGAATTTATTTATTAATCGTTTATTCATTTTTTTTTACAGAAAATCTACAGGATTGGTGCCACTGGCTATGAAGAAGTAAAATCTTTGTTAACATCTGCATATTAAAGTGTGTATTGTGAATGTTCAAGATGACCAAAAGCCTTTTGGTGAAGATAATATACATAGACGGAGAGTAAATATTTTACTAAATAGAAATAGAAAAGCTGATATGGTTGAAAACAAGGGAGAAAAAAATTAGACTTTGAGTGGATTCAATAAAAATGTGATGCTAGACGACTGAGTCCGTGTTGTCTAATCCAACAGCAGACCTGCTGTAGCTCAAAATGTTTCAAGACCTTCCTCTTTAGAAAATATTTAGATGAACTTGTAACCTTCTTATTGTCTGACTTCTGTATAGAAACTACAACAGAGTGAATAAAAAGATTGTATTCATAGTTGGGGGTCCTAGTGAACCAAAATTGATCGCTTCATCGATGGTAACTTGGAAGCATGTTGTAAGTCGCTCTGGATAAGGGCGTCTGCCAAATGGCGTAAATGTAAATGTCTGTTCTTGCTATTACGGAACGAAAGGTCCCGGAATACACAGCACATGGCGTTTTATTGGGTCCACAGCCCAATATTATTATCCCGGTTATTATAAATCTGTGTACGCAGCTACAGCACCCAGCTGACCGAGGGGCTTGACTTACCCTGCATGCCAGCCGAGCTTTCTCATGGTCTGGCGCCATGCGCAGCGCTTGAATGAAGAACTGTACCGCTTTATCAATACAGTCTTCATAGTACAAGCACAGGCCTCGGACATAAAGAGCGTCGCCATTGGTCGAGTCCATCCGCAAGATATCACTGCGCAGAAAGAAAAAGCTCAGTTTCCGCTCCCTCTGCCACCATTAACCCCCGCAGACTCCGCCTCACCTGGCCACAGACTGCGCCTCTGCGTAGCGGCCCAGTAACGCAGATAGTTTAACCCATAAAAGAGATGTTTCACTCCAGCTGTCAGAAGATGCATGGAGGTATGATTCAATATCTACAAGAATAAATATATCATATAACACAACAATATATCTATGTTTAGGTAGCCAGCTTCATTGCATGCAGTCAACTAGCATGACATTGAACTTGTGTGACACTAGTATTCACAGGTTTCAGTGAACATGTTATGAAGAGAGGGCCAAATGTTCACTAGTCACACTAGTTCAAGTGATTACTGAATCACTAAACCACCTGCTTATCACAGTAATGGAATCCAGTGGTACCCAGAAGCCTTCACTTCACTGACCATTTTGGACTTGTGTAGGGGACTGGAGTTGGTGGTGTTTGTATGGTTGTGAGCTTTAGGTCACGTGAGCTGGGGTTGGTGATGGATGACATTTGTTTAGTGTAACATTTGCCAAATCAATTATTGTGTGGACAATAGGACAATGCTTCCAGACGGAACTAAAAAAAAAAAGTGCTCATTTATACATCCAATCACCAAGCAACTGCAATGCTTCAAACATTTGGAAGCCATGACGGTCGGTGGAGATAATGTTTTTGGGACAGGTGAGAAATTCTCTGGCCGAAAAATAGCATGAGAAATGGGAGGTAACCTTTCCCCTTATAAGGACAAATTCCAGATCCAACTATCTGAGCTGCCGCTCTCTGAACGGTGAAGCAGAATGAGCAAAGCTCTCTTTACACCTATCACCATTTCTAGCCACTGCAGGACCATAGACAGGCTGGGGGAACTCGTATTAAATAATCTCACATGAAATTTTCATGTCATGGGACAGACTGAGTGAGACTTACAGACGTTTCTCTGGGAATGTGTTATTCAAGCAACACACTCATAAAAACACACACCTGGTACACACTTGTTTAATAAGAACATGCAGATAAATATCAGGAATTGCTCTGAACGGGTCAGAAACACAGACCCATCTATCTGGACTCTCTTTACTGGATACTCAGGGACTGACGTGTTGTCTGGCCTCCTGAAGAGCCTGGAAAACACAAATTAAAAAGAACATGAGAGAGATTTCCCAGGTACCCTGAGATAAAAAGCAGAGTGGCTGACCTTCTGAATGGCTTCTTCAGCAGCATCATTCTGCAGGAGTCTGGCTCGTTGTAGCGCCTCCTCAAAGTGGAAGATGCTGGACTTGTAGCTTCCCATCTTCACTGCAGCACAGGTCAGACAGGGGATCAAGGAAAATGGCAGCATGATCAGGACTGATTTGGTATTATGTGTCATTTAGTTCGTACTTACATTCAGCCTGACCCATAAGCACATAAGCGTTGAGCTGCCACAGCTCATCACAAATCTCCTGCGAAGCAGTGAGCAGACGGCGACTGTAGTCCCAGGCTTCAGCATGTTGCCTGAGTTCCAGGTGACACCATCCAATCTCATGGAAAAGCCAGGCTTTGTCCAGCCCCCCTTCAGTGAGAGGGACACTCGTCTCCCAGCTAACCAGAAATCAAACGGCGACTGCTGAGTTTCATGCTGCTGATGGATTAAAACTAAGAAACAAATCAGCAAGCCTTGAAAAATAAGAACCCTGAAAGAAAGGGACTCACAATTTTATGGCCTGCGTGAACTGGCCAGTGCAGGCATATAGGCGACCAATGTTGACCAGGGCCCTGGACTTTCCATCTATGTTTAGACTGGAAAATAGCAAAGCTGATCAAACATTTTTTACATACTCAATAATGGCGGTCAGTGCTACTCAGACTGTGCAGCAGAACATTAATATGGTGTGATAATAAGGAACTAATATGTTCCTATGCACTCTATTAATGTTGGGATGCTATTGCTAATAGCTGCTGCTTCCAATTTAATTCTGTATTACAGCAGTAATAGCCTGTCTATGGTCCTGGAGTGGCTTGAAAAAGAGCGTAGCGTTACAGTTTCATTTACGGCATTTATCAGGGTTAAGTGTCTTGCTCAGGGACACAGTGGTAGTAAGTGGGATTTGAACCTGAGTCTTCTGGTTTATAGGCGAGTGTGTTACCCACTAGGCTACTACCACCCCATAATAGTCTCAGTTCACAGTGGTTGTAATTCAAGTTCCAAGGCTGAATTTCAGAAAGAAACCTCAGATTCAGCATTAAGGGAACAACTAAGATCTGTATAAAAGCCAGGGTACTTTTAATGAATTCTTCTGTGTATTTTATTTTGGTATATTGCATTGCTTTTTTTATTGACTAAATATTCCACACCATATTCACCCTCACCATTGTTCAGCCAGTTCCAAGTCTTTCTGGTGGTTCTCCAGAGCCTCATCCATCTGTCCCAAATCCATTAAAGCGTTGCCTTGATTTAAAAAAGAAAAAAAAAAAAAAACAGAAAGTGCTCCAGGCATCAGTATTTATTGTTAAATGTATGTTGTAATACATGTTTGATTCCCTCCAGACTTACCTATGCAGCTATATATGCTGCCCAGCACTTCACTCTTTTGGGGCAAGTCCCCTTCGGAAAAGCCCTGCACTTTTTTCAGAACTTCACGAGCCTTCTTCAAGCTACCAGTGGCATTGCCTACACTTAACGCTGAAAATGAAAGTGGGAATACATGGGAATTAACAGACCACTCGCTGCAGCAGTGATTAACAGTGATCGTTAGAGGGAGTCTGGGACTACTCTGCATTCAGTCTCAGCCTGGACTAAACATTTTTACCTGCATCGATGTCCTGGCAGCTGCTGAGGATGTAGTCCATGGGGCCTGAGGGAGGAGAGCTGCGACTCCAGTGCTGCTGGAGGAGTTTCCTCTCCCGCTGACGTGCGTAGATGGGTCTCTGCTGCTGCCAGAACTCGGTACATGTGTCCAGATACGAGACATAGCCCATGATGAGCTCCTGTAAATGATCTCCGCTCCGAGTTTTTCTTTTTACAACATCTACACATTTACATGCACACACACACACAGAAATGAATAAAAACGATGATGATGATATCCTCAGACAGCTAAATCTTCAGACAGTGGACCCACCCTGATTCTTGAGGAGTTTCTCCAGGTACTCCTTGTCACTGTACAGCTCACCCAGCAGCTGCCTGCTTGTTCTCTCCGTGCTAGGAGTCTTCTGTCTGTGTGGCTGTTGTACTTTCTTCCCTGGAGGAATAGCTTTTGATTGTTCCTTTTGTACCTGACATTGATTAAAAAAAGCATCTTATATGGTGACAGGTCATTGAAAACGGTCAGTCCTCCACAACTGTAATGATGACCGTTGAATCTCAGGACCAGACCTCGGACTACCAGGTTCTTTACAGTCTAGATTAGTGGATCACGTTTGTTCCTAGAATTCCTATCCTGGGTTGAATTTGAAAGAGCGATATCTGTGATACTAGACTACTGTACAACAGCTCCGATTGGACGACAGTACTATAGAACTGATTACAAGTATCAGCCCTTATTGTTTCAGATTTTAATGTAACTCATAGTTAAAATGCTCATGGATTTTTTCCTTTGTCCCAAATGAATGTGACCGTTTAAAGTTTTTTACTTCCATTTTGCCGCATACACCGCATGGTTTCTCTTTCTTTGTACTCACTTGTTCGTTTAAGAAGGAGAGGTCACCTTTCTTTTCCAGTTTGACACCAGACGGGCCTAAATTTGATGTGAAGAGAGACAGAAGCTGAATTTGTTCTGTATTAAAAGATTTAGAAAGGAGTCTGTTTTACTCACTGCCCACACAGTTGTAAATGGCCTCTTGCGCCTTCTGAATGCCCCATCGGAACTCATGCAGCTCAGGCCGCAGTTTATATCCTCGGTGGTAATAAACCAGCGCAAACTCAAACTCTCCCATAGCGTACAGTGCTTCTGCTTTCTGGTACAAACCCTGCACAAGAGCAGAAAGCGCATGACCCACACACTGCATACACCGTAAACAATGGAGGGTCAGTATATCAGAGTAAACCCGTTTTAACCTAGATGGAGTATTTACAACTCTGTGAGGAGTTTAATGTCAGTGTAAGGTTGTGCAGATGCGCAGCAAAGATTCACCTTTACACAGTGTGCCATTAGTACCAGCATGTATTGCGCGGCCACTTCTGTAGGGGCGCATTCACCGTTAGGCAGAAGTTCTGATAATTAAAGAACTTGACCCAACCCGGTCCTCCCGACACGCTGCAAGTGTATTACAGTTTCACTGATGTCAAGCAGCATTTACTCATCGGAGTAATGATGTTGTCCAATAGCTACATAATATCAGTTTGATCACATGCATTTAGTAATAAAGCATCATATGATAAATATGTAATAAATAATTAAAGAAATAAACACTACAGGGAAATAAAAAAGATATATCATTACACATTAAAGTCTTAATTTTAAATAAATTTGGACAAAAAATGTAATCATATTATTCTAAAAGTGTGAATTGACCCCATTTCATTGTTCATTTTGACACTAACTTGAGTAGAATTAACTCTTACAAAGACTAAATGTAAAAGATGGTGTTCTTGATGGAAGGAATATGCTCCGTTTTACCCGGAAGAAAGTCTTGTCCTCTTGCAGCGACGCTTCTGCGTCCTGGAGCGCTTTCGCCGAGTCGCCCATCTTCACGTAGCACCTGGACCTGGCGACCAGGCAGTTCTTCTCCTGCGGCTGCTGCGCCAGCGCCTGTGAGGAGAACACAGCTCTGCTGTACTCTAAACGTTGCTTCAATGTTGAGAACACGTAGAAGGAACGTTTCCGCACCGTGCTGTAACTCTCCGTCGCCCTGGAGAATTCGCCTTTCTGGTAGAACTGGTCGCCCTCGGCCACGTAGCTGAAGAATGTGCTTTTCGCGTCTGTCATTTTATCTGTCGCGTTATTGTCAGTTGTCACGTTATTTCCACGCACAAGTTCTTCTGCCCACAAACAAGCGGAGACGCGCAACGAGCACGCGCGGTATCACAGCAACGAGCCAAACAAGCGCGCGACCGCCAGTCACGTGGTCCACCGAATATTTACCACTTAGGTCGGCATATTTACCGCCATGGCTGCTCGATTCACTGTAAATGAACTAAAACAGATGCTTTTGTAACCAAAACGGCGTTCTTGTGGAATGTTCCTGCTCGGTTGTGTAATGTCAGGATCTAACAACGTGGTGGATCTAACAACAGGGTGGTAGTAGCCTAGTGGGTAACACACTCGCCTATGAACCAGAAAACCCAGGTTCAAATCCCACTTACTACCATTGTGTCCCTGAGCAAGACGCTTAAACCTATAGTTGCTGCAGGGAGACTGTCCCTGTAAATTCTGATTGTAAGTCGCTCTGGATAAGGGCGTCTGATAAATGCTGTAAATGTAAATGAATCAGCAACAGCATCATGGGAAGCCCAGACTGACTGATGCACATGTTGACTGATCAAAAACAGAAACTGTAGATTAATGCTACAGTACAGAATTATAAAGGTGTCGGACCACACAGGGCATCAGGGAAATCCTCACCAAACCAGGAGTTCAAGTTCAAGTTCACTGCTGTTGTAGGAATGTAGTAGAGATATGCTCTGAACATAAGAGGCGTGGGGGGGGGTCTGCTGCCTGCTGTGGAAAGTCACAGTTTGGGTTTAGGGGAGTGGAGTGAAGTGCCTTGTGCTACGTCCCGTGATTTTTGTGGAGTTAGACTGTATGCGGTGTGGATGTTTCTCATTTCCTTTTCCTAGAGGGTCGACTTCGCCCTGTGGATCTCTCCACCCAGTCCAGAGGTCAAAGTGTATATAAGGAGGATGAGACGGCTGGAGAAGCTGGGAGCCGAAATAAACCGCACTGCTCCTGCCACCCTGGCTGTTATTTGGGCTGTTCTGTGGTTGGTAGGTTTTGGACCTTGCGGTGTTCTTGCTTTGTGGTGTTTGGTTCTTTAGATGAAGTGCTTGGGAGAAAGATTTTGTTAAATTTATGGAAGACAAGATAGTTTTTTCTTAAACACAAATGAAACACCTGAAGTTTCATGTTTAATTATTTGGGATGCTCTGAAAGCCAACCTCAGGGGACAGATAATTTCATACACTGCAAAAATGAAAAGGAAGATATATAAAGAGCGAAAAGATCTGACCAACCAAATTAAAGAAATTGATCAGCAGTACGCTGATTTAAAAACCCAGATATGTATAAAAAAACGTGTAGCAAAGTAAGTTTGAACTTATCTCAACACATGTAAACGTCAATTATTAATGAAGAGGAGCCAATTTTACATTCATGGTAACAAATCTGGGAAACTTTTAGCTAGTCAGTTAAGAGGATTTTACCACATTTTGTAACACATCACAAAAATTCGAATGGAGGATGGTACCATTACTACCAATTATTCTAAAATTAATTACATGCATTCAGGAATTTTTATTCTCTATTATATTCTTCTGAGTTCCCAAAGGACCATAGTTCTTGACTCAACTAGATATCCCAACACTGTCCCCTGATTCTAGATTAAGATTAGAAGGGCCCATATCACAAGAGGAAATAATTTCAGCCATCTCATCATTACAACCTGGTAAATCCCTGGGTCCTGATGGGTTCCCTGCAGAGTTTTTTAAATTGTTCTCCTCATACCTTGCACCACAATTAGCTTTGGTTTTATCTGAATCTTTTAAGCAAGGTAAGCTGCCCGCGTCATTTAATGAGGCTCGCATCACCCTCATAGTAAAGAGAGATAAAGACCCAACAGAGTGCTCTTCATATAGACCAATCTCTCTAAAAAAGAAAAAATCGCTATTCTTATTTTAACATTCGATGCCTTATGGATATCCTGTACACACCATCAGAGGGGATCCCTGAGTGTGTCCTGTCTTTGGATGCTGAAAAGGCTTTTTATTTTTGGAATGGGAGTATTTATTTAGGGTTTTAGAAAAATTCTATTTTGGCCCAAGTTTTATCACTTGGGATAAATTATTATATTTAAGCCCCATTGCCTCAGTTCTGACAAATGTCTCAACCATTGACAAATGTCTCAGCAGTCTCAACCATTCGGTCTTCTGCGGGGACACCAGGGGTGTCCTCTTAGCCCATTACTCTTTAATCTGGCCATTGAGCCACTAGCAATTGCATTCTGCAGGTGTAGAGATATATCTGGGATTTGGAGGCAGGGAGAAGAACATAAAGATGACCTTCTACTTTTTATATCAAATCCAATCTCCTCCCTGCCACCTGTGCTGTCATTGCTCAAAGAATTTAGCTATTTTTCAGGATATAAGCTGAATTTGCACAAAAGTGCTAAATAATATAGCACTAACAACTGATATGCACAATTTTCCTTTCAAAATAGTGAAAAATCAGTTTACCTATCTCAGTATTACAATTACAAGGAAACATAAACACCTTTTTAAAGAAAATTTCATTAGGTTGTTGAGCCAAACAAAAAAGGACTTTGGACAATGGTCACCACTCTCCATGTCTCCATGTCACCACTCTCCAGTTAAAATGAGTACTCTTCCTAAATTTTTATATCTTTTCCAGTCTGTACCTGTTTTTATTCCCAAATCTATTCCCAAAATCTCTCTGTCTCTGCACTCCTTGGATCTGCACTATCCATCTCCTCAATTAAACCAATCAACAATTCAGTTATTAGGCATACCTTGAGAGTATGGGCTCAGTTCAGAAAGAACAACGGTCTTCTGGACTTCTCTCTGTCCAGTCTTATCGTCTCTAACCATCTCTTCCAACCTTCTCTACATGATTCAGTGTTTCAGGAATAGTAAAATAAGGGCAGATCTTTGCAAAGATCTGTTTGTTGACCATAGGTTTGCATCGTTTGAACAGCTTTCTGAAAGGTTTAACCTACCCAATTCTCATTTTTTCAGATACCTGCAAGTAAGACACTTCATTGGCTCTTTAATACCAAATTTCCCTGAGGCGCCTGCTGTAAACATCCTAGATAATCTCCTCTGTTTGATCCCACTGCGTAAAGGCCTAATATCCACTATTTATGGTGGATTGATGGGTTCGAGTTACACCCCTTTGTGTAAAATTAAAACTGCTTGGGAGAAAGATTTAAATTTGTCACTTTCAGATGATACTTGCTTGTCCTTATGTGCCCGCCACTCTTTATTACAGTTTAGGGTTGTACACAGGGCTCATTTCTCCAAACTTAAACTCTCCCGTTTCTACCCAGACATTGATCCTAGCTGTGATAAATGTAAAAGCGGAGAGGCGTCTCTTTTTGTATTGGACATGCCCGAATTTGGAAAAATTCTGGAGGGACGTTTTTAAAACCTTGTCGTACATACTGAAATGCAACCTTGAACCAGACCCTCTGATCGCTCTTTTTGGTATCACTGAAGAGGAAGATAAGTGTCTAACTCCAGCTAAACAGCGTTTGTTATCTTTTGTGACACTCCTGGCCAGGCGTTCTCTTTTATTCAAGTGGAAGGATTCCACGTCACCCACTCACGCCCAGTGGCTCAGAGATATTATTTCCTGTTTGTCCCTGGAGAAGATTCACTACTCAATCCGTTATTCAGACTTGAAATTTCAACAGGTGTGGGGGCCCTTCCTCCGCTTTTTTCATATACATTTATAGTTTGATTCCCTTCTTATTTAATTGTTTGTCTGTTTTCTTTTATTTTTTGTGTTTCTTTTGTTTGCAGGACCAAAAAACTTCCAGCTCCATAGTCCTTTTTTTTCTTTAAATGCCTGGTATCTAGCCTTTCTTATGCATGTAAAGCTGGCTTTGAGTCAGGGAGGGGAGGGGGGTGCTATAGGGTTTATAAGGGGGCTATAAAATATATAATTTACAGTATATTGAAACATTACATGTTTGCCCTGTTATATCCCTGTTTAAAATCATTAAAAATATTGTTAAAACTAAAAGATAAGAAAGGTCTGTCATCATAGGTGCACATCAACTGTGAAAATCCAGGATCACACACATCAACAACAATGACGCAAATGCAGTTTTGAATTCTATAACCTCTTTAAATGCCCTTCTCTGCTTAGCACCCAAGCGTTATATTGGACATTTCCTTATACAGGAAGACATGGAAATTCTGCTTTTTGGTCAGGGGCAGCGGCAGGGGCAGTAGTGGGGCAGTGGTGGCCTAGCGATTAAGGAAGCGGCCCCGTAATCAGAAGGTTGCCGGTTCGAATCCCGATCCGCCAAGGTACCACTGAGGTGCCACTGAGCAAAGCACCGTCCCCACACACTGCTCCCCGGGCACCGGTCATGGCTGCCCACTGCTCACTCAGGGTGATGGGTTAAATGCAGAGGACAAATTTCACTGTGTGCTGTGCTGCTGTGTATCACATGTGACAATCACTTCACTTTTGGAAAAGTCAGGGAATTTTAAGTCATCACTGATGCCAAAAAGCGCAGTCAAAGGATTAGGTTGTATAAGCTGTTTGAGGACTGAAGAAAAGGTTTGAAATATCTCCCTCCAATATTTTTCAAGGCCAGGACACGACCAATACATATGGATAAGCGAGGCATCCTCACTTCCACATTTATCACAGCAGGGATCCACATTTGGAAAAAGACGCGATAGCTTGACTTTGGACATATGAGCTCTGTGCACAACTTTTTTAAAAAAAGACAATGATGGGCCTTACAGTAGTTCTTTAGAATTTTGGCACAGGTCTCCTGAGAGGTCTCCTTATCCAGAGCGACTTACAATCAGTAGTTACGGGTACAGTCCCCCCCCCCAGAGCAACTTAGGGTTAAGTGTCTTGCTCAGGGACACAATGGTAGCAAGTGGGATTTGAACCTGGGTCTTCTGGTTCATAGGCGAGTGTGTTACCCACTAGGCTACAACCACCCCAGCACAAGCACAAGAGGTTAACAGCAGGGAAACAAAGGAGGCATTCACCCAAGATCATCACACGCCCCCTGCCTGCTCCAGTTACTCTCAACCACCAGACAACACCCCACTAAATCCCCCAACACTCACCCTAATGGTGGGTAAAACCTTGCCTCACTAACCCCAGGCCCTTATGCTAATTAGGCCAGCCCTATTGGCTGACAAAGCTACAATAGTTTTCATTCTGCAAAGAAAATATATTTATGACTAGAAACCAAAAATCCAAGAGAAATTTTGATTTGGCCTGTCCGGGTGTTGGTCGCAGCAGCGGGTGTGGCATGCACAACCGATGTCAGCTGTAAGAAAAGACGGTACAACTACAGTAGCCAATGGAACAGGTGGTCACATGACTTTGGAACATGATTCTAGTCTAGCATGTTAGCATGCTAATACTAACATGATAATGTCAAAAATGCTACCTGGGCATGGCCAAGATGCGTCACGTTAAATTTGGTGATGTTTGGAGCATGTTGAAAAATTAACATGTTAGCTCAAGGCGTTCCTAATAAAGTGGCTGAAGAACCGGGTGTTCCTAATAAAGTGGTCGAAAGACTGGGCGTTCCTAATAATGTGGCCAAAGGACCAAGTGGTCTTAATAATGTGTATGATTGAGCAGGCATCCTAATGAAGCTGCTGGATTACATTGAATTACATTGTTGGCGATGCTGCTGTATCAGTACCCCTTGTAGGGCCCCCTTTGTTGGCAATGTCACTGTAGCAGTACCACTTAAAAGGGGCCCCATTTTAAAAATGCTACCAGGGCTAAAATTAGCATTCAATGCATTTCAATGGGGAAATTACCTTGTTTGAGCGTTAATAGCTCAGCCACGGCCACTACGATCGCTTATAAAACAAATAGCACACCTCACACAATAAAGTACAAATTTTTTATATATAGCTTGCTGGCTTCGGTATGACCCGCTTTATGACAACAATACGTGCCGGAAAAAAAAGTCTGAAATAATAATAAATAATAAACCAGAAACCAAAATTCCAAGAGAAATTTTGATGAGCCTGTCCAGGCATTGGTCGCAGCAGCGGGTGTGGCATCCACAGCTTATAAAGTGAAGTGATTGTCACATGTGATACACAGCAGCACAGCACACAGTGCACACAGTGAAATTTGTCCTCTGCATTTAACCCATCACCCTGAGTGAGCAGTGGGCAGCCATGACCGGCGCCCGGGGAGCAGTGTGTGGGGACGGTGCTTTGCTCAGTGGCACCTCAGTGGCACCTTGGTGGATCGGGATTCGAACCGGCAACCTTCTGATTACTGGGCCGCTTCCTTAACCGCTAGGCCACCACTGCCCCGAGGTGTCAGTAACCAATGGAACAGGCAGTCACATGACTTTAGGTGATGTTTGGAACATGTTTCTAAATTAGCATGTTAGCATGCTAACATTTTTGCCCTTATTACACCTCGCACTGCACCTCGTATACTTCGAGCCTCCAGTACTGCTCGCCTGGTCCCCCCATCACTAAAGGTAAAAGGAAGACATTCATCTAGACTCTTCTCAGTCTTGGCCCCTCGGTGGTGGAATGAACTACATCTTGAGGTCAGAACAGCTCAGTCACTGAGCACTTTCAAGACTTTCCTCTTTAGAGAATATTTAGATTAACTTGTAACGTTCTTATTGTCTAACTTATGTACAGAATCTACAACAAGAGTGAATAAAAATATTGTTTTCATAGTTGAGGGTCCTAATGAACTAGAACTGATCACTTCATCGATGGTAACTTGAAAGCACTTTGTAAGTTGCTCTGGATAAGGCCAAATGCCTTAAATGTAAATGTAAACATGATAATGTCAAAAATGCTAACAGGGCGTAGTCAAGATGCGTCCTGTTAAATTTGGTGACGTTTGGAGCATGTTGAAAAATGAGCATGTTAGCATGCTTACATCGAAAACGTTAACAGAGCGTGGCCAAGATGTGTCACAGTAAATTTGGTGATGTTTGGAAAAGGTTTAAAAATTAGCATGTTAGCATGCTAATGTTAGTATGCTAACAGGCTACGCAGCTCCTCGTCCAGGCAATGGTCATCTCCAAACTCGACTATTGTAACTCTCTCCTGGCTGGAGCCTCTGCAGTCACCATAAAACCACTCCAGATGATCCAAAATATGGCAGCCCGTCTCATCTTCAATCAGCCAAAATACACCCATGTTACACATCTTCTTACCTCCCTCCATTGGCTCCCAGTAGCTGCTCGCATTGAGTTCAAATCCTTGATGCTTGCCTACAGGGCTGTAAATGGAACTGCACCCTCCTATATCAATACACTACTACCTAGCTACACTCCTGCACGCTCTCTCAGATCAGCAAATGAAAGGAGACTAAAAACTCCTTCTTCACGGGGTCTCCGATTCCAATCATCTCTGTTCTCCGTTGTTGTCCCTGGCTGGTGGAACAACCTCCCCTCCTCCACACGACTAGCCGAGATTATCACCACTTTTAAGAAGCAGGTGAAAACCCTCTTGTTCAAAAAATATTACAAACAAATCTAACACTTACACACGCACATGCATACACATTGCACAAAACAATACAAAAATGTATATATACATTATAATTTTTCTTCATCTAGCACCTAACAATCTCTGAGCATGCTCTTCACTAACAAGTAGAGCCTTATCAGGGCTCTTAGTTTGTAAACTCAATATTCTATAGAAATCGAACGAGAATTGCTGGTGTCTTCCTATTGTAAGTCGCTTTGGATAAAAGCGTCTGCGAAATAAAGTAATGTAGTATGTTAACATCGAAAACGCTAACAGGTCCTGGCCAAGATGCGTCACATTAAATTTGGTGACGTTTGGAGCATGTTAAAAAATTAGAATGTTAGCTCAACGAGTTTTCCTAATAAAGTGGCCGAAGGACCAGGCGTTCCTAATAAAGTGGCCGGATTTCCTAATAAAGTCGTGTTAATAGCTCGGCCACGCCAACTCCGATCGTTTATAAAAATAATAGCACACCTCACACAGTAACCTACTAATTTTTATATATAGCTTGCCGGTGTGCGTGTTTCAAAATTTTGCGTGTCTGTAAATCAAACAGAGACAAGTCATATGTCAACACATCGGTTTTGGCAAGATCTACGAGATGACATAAAACATGTCTTTGTTTGTCTAATTATGTGGACAAAAAAAGTTTTTAAAATGTCAAAATTTGGACTAGAATTTACATTTACATTTACAGCATTTATCAGACGCCCTTATCCAGAGCGACTTACAATCAGTATTTACAGGGACAGTCCCCCCCGGAGCAACTTAAGGTTAAGTGTCTTGCTCAGGGACACAATGGTAGTAAGTGGGATTTGTACCCGGGTCATCTGGTTCACAGGCTAGTGTCTTACCCACTAGGCTACTACCACCATAGAATAATAAACGCGTTCTGAAAACGCTTTTTGGGGAATTGCACGCGAACCGCAAATTCCACAGAGCCAAGCCATATGTCAAACCATGTGGAATGAAAAGCCGCACAACCTAAAACTTTTATATGTTTGGTCACGAATTGTTGGTGACCTGTAGTCCCAACTAAGCAACCAATATGTCATTTTGTGCGGAGAGGTCAAGCCTTCGGCCGTTTTTTGTGTGTTTCAAGGTCTTAGTGTGACAATCACAAATGCAAGACATGGCCTTTTTTCCTAATTTTCCAGGTTTTCCTGACCCCTATTGGGGGTAGCAACACATGCACATGTCAGATTGTGAGACTCGGAAAGGCCTCGCCTCGACTCCCGGGTCGCTAGCTTAAACGGTTACCCTCAGGAGTCAAAAACGTTTTCCTAGCACAATAGTAAATGGTCTGTCATATTGACAGGCCCAAATAAGGAATTTAAAACCTTTTGTCGAGGGCAAACCATTTGGTTCCACCCTGGCCAGGATTCGAACCTGGTTTAATCACCGAGAAGGTGAGTGTGTTACCAAAATACACCACCAGGGTTTTGGTTTTGGTTTGCCAATTCATACTGGCTCACAGAACAACCAGTAGTTTGACTAAATTTAGCTGCCAAATTAACATAATTACATGTGACAGATTTAAAATAATTGATATTAGAAAAAATATTTCAAATGTGTTTTGAGTGTGGGAAACCGGAGTACCCGGAGAAAAACCCACGTGTACATGGGAAGTGCATGCACATACCTCTCAGTTGTCTGGTCCGGCTGAGTCCTGGTGGCCTTCATGCCTGCCCTCGGTAAGCTGGTCACAACGGTGATGTTCCAGGCTGGGGTCTTCTGTTTGCACGACTTGGCTGTGGTGTAGGGGAGAGACGGCCTGAGTGTCAAGGGCAGCTTGGCCAGGGTGTGGACCTGTGACAGATCTTGATAAAATGGTCATTTATTTTAAAATCTCTGCTGATTCTGAAATATTCACATTAATTATGATGCATGCTAGGACGTAAAGATAAAAAATGTCTCTCTCTTATGTGTATATAACTGGACAGGGAAATAAGTGTGTTTCTCCTTCAGTCACAATTAAGAGCTCTGAATTTGACAGACTGCACTGACAGACTGCAGCACAGTCCCTGTGTGTTTTGAGTCTGTTTATGGTTATTTGTACTGCTGAAGATATTTTAAGGCTCACCTAGTAGGTTGGTCTCTATTCTGAGTTCATTGGGCACGTCTATGGAGATGCAGAGCAAGTGCAGCACAGGGTTCTTCGCAGGCATTTCAAGAAGCGGGTCACTCCCCGGCGCAGACGCTGCAGAAGACGTTTTGGAGGTCGGGGGCGCTCTGTATAAACAGAAGCTGCTGGATGATCTGGAGATGGTTCCTCCGGACCACCAGATGGCTCCATTGATGGTAGGTGAAGCTGAGGATCCTCAAGCCACTGCAGGTGATCATCCTCATTCAAGTCCTGCAGCTCATAAGTATCTGCACAATCCAGACTGTCTTGAGGAGAACAGGAAAACTCTGTAGATTCTTCCCATCCTAGATCTTCAATCACCGCAGGGTCATGAGGCTCAGGAGCGGCTGGAAAGGTCCAGAGGTTGGGCTGTGGAGATCTGGGTGGCTCCTCCCATCCCAGATCATCCTCCTCATGGAGCTGTGCAGATGACAGCTGGATGGAGTCTGAGAAGACCGCCTGTTCTTTCAGCTTCTTCTTGTTCTGCAGCAGCTCCATCATGAGACTCTGTGTCAAGCCGTCCTGAGTTACAAAGGCATGCTGCACACACAAGAACACACACAACAGAGGAGTGTCAGAAGTGTGTGGGGGATTCATAAAAATTAGGAATCATATAAATCCCATGTAGTGAAGATCACAGCTACTGGAGGGCTGGATTTGATTAGGACAGCATGGATTTTCTGAGAAATTAACCGTTTCAGTTTCACAAAAGGAAACAAATGTCCCCAAATGTCTGTGTGTGTGTGTTACATACCAACAGCAGAGTCTCTGAATCTGGCCTTTCCACTGGGTTCTCGGTCAGGGAGAGCTTGACGAAACATTGGTAATCGTCAGACCTGAAGAAAGAAACTGTCAGTGTTTGTTTGCAATGAGGCTCATCAGTTCTCATGAAGGACAGAGGACAGACTCACCATTTCCCCGTCTCCTTCAGCTCCAGAGGCAGGAAGCTGCTGTCGGACAGACATGCTGGGAAACTGAAAACACACACAGAGAAATACATATATATTAGTACACAGTCATCCTCTACATATATCTCCCTGTGTGTGGCTGTCTGTGTGTCTGTCTGTGTGTGTGTGTGTGTGTGAGTGAGAGTGAGAAAGGGTTTTCATTTACTTCATAGAACCCAAATAAAAAAGTGGGTGCTCCGGTTCTCCCAGCTCCACAGCGGTGATGCCCAGAGACCAGATGTCACACAAATGGTCATAACCACCATTGTGTTCTGCAGCATAGACCTCTGGAGCAATCCTGTACACACAAACACACACAGAGTAAATCTAAAGATATTCCTGTTAGTATTCTGCATGACCTCAAATATGAAGAAATGATCAAATGTCCACACAGTACACCTAATACGGAGAGTCTTCCTACACACACACACACACACAAAGTGATCTTACCAATGTGTCGTCCCAACCACTGACTTCTGTCTCTCAGTGGAGTTGGAGACTTTAGCAGCGAGTCCAAAGTCAGCTGCAACAAGAGAAGAGACACATTTATGATGAGACATAGATCACAAGGTCAGACACATAAGTCTGAGCGAACGGCGTTCTGGAGAGTTCCTCACTGATTTTCACGTCGCCCTTTTCTGTCAGCAGAATATTTCCACCTTTGATGTCCCTGTGGATGATGTTGGACCTGTGGAGATACTGCAGTGCCTGCAAACAGAAACACCATGTTAGAACAAAGTCTTTAGAAAATGAGCAGTGTGTGTATGTGAGTGTACGTGTCTGAGAGCGCGGGCGGTTACCTGGAGGGTCTCTCTGCACACAAAAGCAATCTCCTGCTCTGACAGGGGTCCAGTCTCTGTTAAAAACAAACACAGTGAACACACCATCTACACACATCTTAACAAAGATGTCATGTGACGCAGTTCGGTACCTTCATAGATATCCTGAAGTGAACCTCCTGCACAGAACTCCATTGCTATGTACAGCTTTTCCTCTCTACACAAGAAAAGAAAAGCCTTTAGTCACCATTCTCTGGGACAGCAGTTCTCATGTCACTGTTAATGGTCCTTCTTACCTCAGGGTGCTGGTGTGAACTGCCACAATGTTCTTGTGGTCACACTCTTTCAAGATATCCACTTCCTGCTGAACAAGGGTGAAGTCATCCTGCGACTCGATATTCTGCACCTTCACTGCAGAATATGCCCCAGTAGTGATGTTTCTGGCCTGAAATAAAGAAAAAATAAGTCCAAAGAAATTCCACATCACCTGTCACCAGTGTCCACTCTCCACAAACACTGCAGCATCTTTGCCAGCTTCCACAAGAAATCCTCATCTGACCTTAAAACCAGTCAGCCACAAGGACACACAATTTAGCAGATGATGGCCAAGGTTCTGCTCTTATTTACCTCAAAAACATCTCCATATGAGCCTCTTCCAATGTGCTTCAGGAAACTGAATCCTCCAAAAGCAGCTGGAAGTGGAGTCTCTGGAACCACGTCCATCGTGGACCGCGTCTGTTCCACCGTGGGCTTGATCTTGGTCGGCTGCTTCTCTGAAATGCCAAAATATCTCATTAGAGCCCTTTCTGATTGGACCAATTTCATATTCCTCTGCTACTTCTGACTTTCACCAAGATATGACATGTTGATCCAGGGGGAAAAAAGTTTGATTGTTAAAGCCTTAACACTCATAATATCTGACTATGAGATTATAAATGCATACATGCATGTCATTGAAAAAAAATACTATGCTCAAAATGCTCAAATGTGTCTGCTGTCTATCAAAAGTGAACAAAATTTGTAACTGTCTGTAAATCTCTGCCTCTATCTCTACTTGCCTGTATGATCATTTTGATGTATTTTTTGTCTAGATATTTCCCCCCTTCCTGAAACCCCCTTTCCCTATAAAGAGTTTATCTCTTTATAATATAAATGTATAAAATAATATAATTAAACACAACGATACTATTAGAAGACCAGTGAGTATAAAATCACCAACAGCAACATAAATTGCTTCTAGTCTTACAGGTTGGAGGCGGGTGTAACCATCACGGGCCAATCAGAGCCTAGCACCTGATCACGTGGTGCGTGCCTGCGTCACTTTCCCGCCCTTAGTGGTTTTTCCCGCGCATTTTTGGACAAAAACAATCAGTTGTAGAAATGGCTAGAAATGGCTACAGTAAATACTGCCTGCACAGTTTGACACGAACGTGACCGATTTGTGTTTCGCTGCTGCACGACATCGTATTTAACACGATAATTCCGTCACTGCAGCAAGCGGCGCTGCCACAAGGTGGCGATAAAGTGTTTTCTGTGTTCGGGGAGAATACAGCTCGTAACGCACCTGCTGGTGCCTGAAGCCAAAATAAAGCGTCAGTGTGGAACCCGACAGGTTTCTGCATCTGCCGACCTCTTTTCTTTTACACCGGAGCTTCGTTCCCCCCTCACCAGACCTCCACAACTAGCAACACTGACTAGCACTGATGACGCAGGATTTTCACCTTTTCTGAGTACATTTCTGTCTTTTTAAAAGCCCTTATGTAGAGTTAGCAGACACGCCGGGACATGTTCTGTCCTCACCTGATTATTCCCCGCGACGTGGGTAAATCCGGATGGGCCTGAATGTAGCTGAGATGCGTCGTCCAGTCGCTGTAGATGAAAATCTTCCAAAATTGATGAAGGCTTGTCGATGCTGAGATGCTGTAGATGAAAATCTTCCAGAAGAGATGAAGGTTTGAAGATGCTGAGATGCTCCGCAGTAGCTCGCACGAACAACACGTCTCACCAGCAAGGATTCGACATATGAGTGTTCATTTCTGTTTACGCCTGAACTATAGGAACCAGCAGCCAATCACAGCACAGCACAATTCTTCCCGCGAGTTTTTCAAATGAAAATACTTTTAATTTTAAAGATTTTAACCTCGCCCATCTCTGTAGCTGACTGACATGCTGCTGAAGTGAAGGCAATGACGTAATACTATAATTCAGCCGATGTTGATAGTAGCAGTAGCATAGTAGCATACACATATTTCTGACAAATGTAACTTCATTAAAATAAAGGCTTGGCTCTACATTTCTAAACTGTGGTGTTTTATATAGCTGTAATTATTTTGTCCGACATCACTCATTCACTTCTGGGTGAAAATACGTCACCACGTCAGCACCTTCACTTCCAGGGAGGCTGAGGAAAGCCCGTCTCCCACCACCCATCAGAGTCCATAATGGACGTCCGAAAAGCTATGTTTCCATTATTGTTTCCACTATGTTAACATTATTGCACTGTTCCATATTACATAGTAAATACACGGGTCTGGACATTTCTGGAATTTCAGTAATGGCATTTCCAGACAGGGAAAGTCAGGGAATTTGCAACCGTGCAGCATTCTAAAACACAAACATACGTCCTTACACTTGCTATCTTACCAAACATGCCAGGCAAGTGTACATCTCAAGATATTTTGCTTGAAAATGAAGAATTTCAGGACTGGCTTATCAAAAAAGTGCTCAAATAAAACATGCATGCAGAGTGTAAAATAAGCCATAGTTAACAATAAGTTAATAAATGAAAGTTTATGGTAACATATGATGTGTTGTGTTTGGGAATGCTAAGCTAATGATTGCAATATGGGATTTGTAGTTGGCACCAGTGCAGAAAACAGACATAACATAATAATACAATTACAACACGGCCCACACAGTTAAAAAGTGCAAACACTGCACTTACACATCCCATATTGCAATTATGAGTTTAGCACTGCCAAATAAATATAACATACCATATGTTACCATAAACTTTCATTTATGAACTTATTGTTAACTATGCTAGTGAACAGTGAGGTACCCACTGATTCAGCTCCATTATTCATCCTGCTGTTCCTGGTCCGGCAGCATAAAGGTTCCTCATGGAAAGCGCGCCTGGGAGAACGGTGCCTTTATAGGCCAGCTTGGGACACGGGAAAAGTGTGTTTAATGTGGAGCTGTGTCCCCCCTTCCATATTGAGCTCGCCCCATTATGAGATGATGTTGGGGTGTATTTAGGGGGACAGACAAGTAAGGAGGGGGGCAGCACTGGTACAGCAGCTTACTGTGACTCTGTATCTTTTGTAAATATATTTATTGATTTTGTTTTTCTTCATTTTTTTGTTAGAATTTTGAGCTCCTTCCTGCACTGTAAATAGACCTGCACCTTTTTATCACTACAACTGGTATTTGTTTGGCCTGTTTGGTGGAAGCGCAAGTCCCTGTTTTACACAGAGGATGTCAGAGATGGATTTGAGGTTTTGGTACGTTCCATTCAACACGTCAAGCTGCCTATATTCAACAACAAAGACATAAAAGCAGTTTTGAATTCTATAACCCATTTAAATGCATTTAACATTATATCAGACATTTTTTATACGGCTTTATTCTGCTTTTTGTTCTTGGGTCATTGAAAATTTAATATCTAACCCTGATACACACAAAATAAACAAAACATTAAGAATAAACAGGGGCATGAAGAAGGTCTATTTACAGTTTTATTTACATGCACTGTAATGAAATTGTTACGAGCTGGTCTAGGGGTTCCGGCCCATAACAAAAGAAATGACAAAAACGAAAACCTACTAAGACGAAATGGAGAAACTTAACAAGAATTTTATTAACAAATAAGTTTATAAATAAAGAATAAATACATACGGAACTAATTACAACAAATAACGACATACAAAGTGGGAAAATGGTGAAAAACAAACACCGTCGCCTCCTAGGCGCAGGGGAAACCGGAAGTGATGCAAAAGGGGAATGGTAGGGAGGCGAGCGGGGTGGATGGCACGGCAAAACTGAGGCTCCTTTTATTCTGGCTGTCCACAGCAGGAACAGGTGGGCTGAATTTGTAATCACCAGGCACCTGCAAACACAACACAAACACAGAACAGGAACACACCAAAAATACCAGGACGCAACAAAACTTTAAATTATTCTTTGAAATAAAAAATTATGAAAAAAAATGTTGCAATGGCCTTCACACTGACAGAAAAAGTGTTCTTTTATTACTCATTTCCGTGATCATCTATTTTCATGTCTTAAAAACTTAGTTAGTTTCACTCCATGCTCCAACTCTTCTGTCTTCTACAGATCTCTTCTCCTGTTTCCTGTCATCAGTTAATGGCTTGTGATGCTTTTGTGTGAGGAATGTCTCTTCAAGTCCGAGTGTTCTTCTTTCTCCAGGTGTTTCCATTCTCTCAGTAGGTGTTTTCATGGCCTGTGAGGATATATAGGTTACTTCTTCCTGACGGGTCCTCTGTAGGTGTTCTCTGGAGGACAATGTCCCTTTTAACAAAGGAGATGTAAGGTTACAAGTTTTTAAGGGTCTGGGTGTGTAATAAAAAGTTAACACAAGTTAAATCTCTACCTGCTTGTCCCTATGACGCGGAAAATACGGCTTTTGTATGTGATCTCTTGAGTGGTCTGTGAATTAACACAAGTTACACATGTGTTGCTTTGGACAATTGCACACAAGATCCACATAACATCCAATTACCTCATTATTCTGAAGGCTCCTTCCTTGAAGTCCATGTTTCCAGGAAGCCAGACCACTGTCCTGTAAACAAACTGTCAAGGGCAATATTGTTAATACATTTTAAAAATTGTCCCGTTATGTCATGCTGAGATGAATAATAAGACTGAAAAATATTTAAATAAATGTGTCAATATTAGAAACATTACCATGATAAATATAATTCCCAGGAAACAAAAACAATCAACAAAATTTTTTAGCAGTAACTAAAATATTTGTTACGTCGTTAAATAAGCCCAATTTCTTACCAAGTGTCTCAATTGGAAAACTGAAATCCAATTCTGAGGGGATCTCTTTGCTAGGACAACCCTGCAGATTTACTATCTTAATAGTCTCTGTGGGATAATGATGGAATTTCAATATCAGTACAGTAGAAAAATGTGACACTTTAGACTGATTGTGTCTGACAATATTGACAAGTAGTGTATTAAGTATATCAATAGCAGTTTTAGTACATTATTAGTAAAAAAAAAATCTTTCCATTGCAATGAGAACTGTTTGCCTGTCCAGCTGGGTTACTTGCACTGCCTCAACAGACTTGGAGTCTACAGGTAAATATCATGAAATTGGGCTTAGAGATGCTAAATTAGAAGAATTTAGCATCAAATAAAATGTAATCACAATTTAAAAATAATCACAATTCCCTTATCCCTACTTGGTAACAAAATTAATTCCACAATGGCTTTTTTCACTCTGCACTTTACAAAACATTTAGCTCAGTGACTTGAATCAAGAGTTGGCTGGGGTGTCTAGAAATGTGACTGCTTGCCAGTATCGTCATTTAATACAGAAGTGGTTTGTACTATGGTGAAGACTGCACTTAAACATATCAATTCAGGGACTTGATCAATTTAAGGACACATTAAAAATCTGGATATGATATACGTGGCCTCATAATGATAGCATGCATTTCCATTTAAATTATCTGCAGAAAAATCATCTGTACAATTTTGGATAGGTTGGCTATCTACATTTACATTTAGCAGATGCCCTTATCCAAAGAGACTTACAATCAGTAATTACAGGGAATGTCTCCCTGGAGGAATTTAGGGTTAAGTGTCATGCTCAGAAACATAATGGTGGTAGTAGTCAGTGGGATTTGAACCTAGGTCTTCTGGTCCCTAAGAGACAAAAACAAAATCTCATCATCAAATCAATGTATTGGTATATTAGATCCGCTTCCTACAAGTTTCCTTAAAGAAGTAGCACCTGGTGTTATAAATCCTATCCTTACAATTATTAATTTGTCGCTTAGCACTGGCCAAGTACTTTGTTCAAGGTAGCAGTCATCAGACCCTAAAATTTTAGAAGAGGTTGTAGCCCAGCAACTGTGTGTGTACCTACACAGCAACAGTCATCAAGAAGTATATCAGTCAGGATTCAGACCTCATCATAGTACTGAGAATGCGCTGGTTAAACTGGTTAATGACCTGCTGTTGGCCTGGTTCAGGTTATATTTGAATAATCAGTCGGTTTGTGGACATGTTGATTTGGCTTCACATAATAAAGTGGAGTTTGGTGTTATGGTGCTATGGAAACACTTTGGTTAAAATGATTTTTTTTATGTTCCAGCATTATTGTGCCCCAGTACACACAACAAGACATTTTTGGCCTTTGTTTGGTATGGAAGTACTTGAATGATGCAACCACATAAGGCCCTGACCTCTAACATTGAACAACTTTGGGATGAACTAGAATGGTGATTGTGAGCCAGACCTTCTTATCCAACATCATTATCAGGAATGAATGGAAGTCATTATAGCTGAAAGCAGGGACTAATTCCAAATTAATGGATTTATATAAGATGCCATAAAAGTTCCCATAGGTCTCTTGGCCAATTGTCTCAATACTTTTATACCTATAGTGTATTAAGAGGCCATTATTCCTGGAGGCAGATCCAACCTTATGTTCAAACTACTGCATACATATTAGTAGGGCTGCAACTAACGATTATTTTAATAATCGATTAATCTGTCGATAATTTTTTTATTAATCGTAGAATCGGATTAAAAAAAAAACAAAAAAAACAAGAAAAGCATTAATTTCCAACTCTTTATTCAAAAACAGAACCAAAATCTTTAGAAAGTGCACAAACATGTTGCTCCTTGAGCTGTTATAATAATAATAAATAAAATAATAATAAATAAAAATGGACTAACACAAAAAACATACACATGTATGCTTTACATCTGCCAAATTTTTTAAATAAAGTGCCACCTGAGCTGCCAGAACGATAAATAATTTCTAAAAAACATAAAGAACAATACAAATCAGAAAATTTAACAGGATTTGTTTGAATGTCAGAACTTGTTCTCTACACTACACTGCAGATGCACACACTCGCAGACGCACACACTCACAAACTCTCACACTGACACACACACACACACACACACACACACACACTGCAAAAAATGCATTTCTAACTTAGTAGTTTTGTCCTGATTTCAGTCCAAATCTCTAAAAAAAAATCAAGATATATTTACTATAGACATGAAATAGCACAAGAAATGTGTTTTCTGATAAAAAACGTATCAAAATTAAGTGATTGTTTGTTTAAAACAAGCAAAATTACCTGCCAATAGGGTTAGAAAACTAATCTTAATGAGATATAATCTCAAACAGAAGTTTAAGCATCACTTAATTTTCTCATGCCATTTTTCTTGTCTAGTAATCTTGATTTAAGATTTTTTAGATATTTGGACTGGAAACGAGACAAAATTACTAGGTAAGAAAAGCATTTTTTGCTGTGTAGCTATACATGACAGAAGATTGAAAAATGAATGGTCCAGAAAAGGCTAGTGAATAAAAACATGTCTTTAGTCTTTTAATGCAAAGTAATGCAAAGTAACTATATGCTTTACTACTGTTATTAACAAGCTACCACTAACTTGTCATGCTTGTCAAGCTGGATGACGGGTAAACATTTACATTTACAGCATTTATCAGACGCCCTTATCCAGAGCGACTTTCTGTAGTTACAGGGTCCCTTCCTCCTCCTCAAACACTCCAATATGTTTGCGTTTCAGGTGCAGGATCATTGCCGTGGTGCTCCCGTGCCGTGCCATGTCGCTTTTGCATATTTCCGTGCAGATTTCTCTGCCTCCGCTCGTTTTATAATTTTTTTTTCTCCGCGCTGTCTATGAGGTGCCAAACTCTGCTAGCATCTGTGCGCGAGAGAGACCGATTGTGTTTTTAATAATCAAACGTCTCCGCATCGCGCGACATAACGAATCGATTAGGAAATTCGTTGGCAACTCTTTTAGTAATCGATTTTTATCGATTCAATCAATTTGTTGTTGCTGCCCTACATATTAGGTTTATAATCACCTGATTCTGTCAGGGTGGCCAACAGGAACAAGATTAACATTTCAGTATCATCATTGCATCACTGCATATGACAAGCAGTTATTATGCATTGTGGGTATTTTGTATGAAAACGTCTACAAAAATACGTATCACAGCTACGTATAGCACAAATGTAACTATAACCACACCCTATAACCCACAATGTATGTTATTAGAAAAAAATATCTGCTGATAATTAAAGAACAACTGTGTCTCACCATGGTAAATATCCTGTAATGAACCTCCCCCGCAGCATTCCATGCATATCCATAACTTAGAGTTCCTGGAAGTAAAAGGAAATACATTTTATTGTTCTTTTGTTCTGTAATCTTAGTAAACTTAGCTGACATCACATTTACCAGAACAACACAACTCTATGTGATAACATTATTATGTATTACTGCTGGGAGATATGGTACTTTAATATAAATACATAATGTATCAATAAAATGGGTCAAATGTTTGTGTGTTAAACAATTGTCATCATAGTACAAGTATTATACAACTATTACATACAGTGGAAAGTATTCACAGTGCATTACTTTTTCCACATTTTGTTATGTTACAGTCTTATTCCAAAATTGATTAAATAGAATTATCTCAAAGAATTCTACACACAACGTCCAATAATGACAATGTGACAACAGTGTGCTTGAGATTTTGGCAAATGTATTATAAATAAAAGAACTGAGAAAGAACATGTATATGAGTATTCCCAGTCTTTGCCATAAGGCAAATTGAACTCAGGTGCCTCCTGGTTCCCCTGATCATCCTTGAGATGTTTCTGCAACTTGACTGGAAAAACCAGGTGATTGGACCTGATTTGGAAAGACACACAGCATCTATATAAGGTCCCACAGTTGACAGTTCATGTCAGAGCACCAAGCATGAAGTGAACGGTATTGTCTCAAGGCACAAATCTGGGGACAGCTACAGGAAAAACTCTGAAGGTCCCAATGAGCACAGTGGCCTCCATCATCTGTGGGTGGAAGATGTTCAAAACCACCAGGACTCTACTTGGCCCGCCACCTAAACTGGGCGACTGAGGGAGAAGGGCCTTAGTCCTTGCTCCAGAGTGCTCTTGAACCCAGACTGGGGTGACAGTTCATCTTTCAGCAGGACAAGGACACCAAGCACACAGCCAAGATATGTGGCTTCAGGACAACTCTGCCACAGGTGCATCTCAGTTTTATATTTTTAATACATTTTCCAAAACCTCAAGTAAACTTTTTTTTCATGTTGTCATTATTAGGTGTTGAGTGTAGAAATAATTCTTTTAATAATAATTAATTAAGGCTATTTTGGAATATGGGAACATAAAATGTGGAAAAAGTGATTATTTGCTGTATAGTAATAAGTCACACATTTTGCTGTGAATTAATTCTTAAGAATACAGCATGCCATAGTGCTCATTTAAATGTATGACAGACAAGTGGGGGGACAGTGATAAACACAGTACAAAAGTTAGAAAAATTACTTTTTTTTTATTTTTTTGACTGGTACAGTCCGCATTAGTGCATAATCCTCAAAAGGATAATCTTTGGTGTGCTGTCCTTACAACACGTGACCATGTGAAGCTAGACAGCCAGCGAACAAATAAGAGATCTCCACACAAGGCCTGCTTTTCTTGATTTTACTGAAGATCTTTTATAAACTCTTTTCTTATATTGTAACTGAAACATGCAAAAAGGGAAAAATAAATTTCTAGCTAATACACAAGTTTTAATACCACACTTAATTATTAGCCTAGCTTAAACACATGCGCATTGCATTACATTAGCGCCCTATTTTATCAACCAAAAAGTGATTCCAATACATATCTGAGTGCTTTATGAACACATCAATACTCACAAAGACGAAAGTTTCCCAAGGCACAAGCGTGTAGGGCACATTTAGCATGTACATGCGCTGTTTTCTCTCTTAATTCTGCCGCAACACAACTCCATTGTGAGAGTGCCCACTCGCACGACAAGATCATTTGTGATACAGATGTCTTACTCGGATCAGATTTCAAACCCAAAACATTTTAACAGTTTTTAGCATGAATTTACTTATACTATTTTTTTAACTATGAACTTATTTATCACCTTATTTATGCAACTTATCACATCATGAAATAATTACTGCCTTTGACCAAAAGGCATCACATTTGGAATAATGATTCATCTTCCCAAGAGTGACCCTGCCTTCCAGAACAGCTTATTGTAGAGTCAAAAAAGATCCAAAAGAGCTTCATGTCTCCAGACTCTCTGAATTTAACTAAGCCCAGTTCCTCTGAGTGGAAAGAGGAAGAAGTAGAAGCAAATTATCACCAAGCTTTCTTAATCTTGGCTGCTCCTGTGTTCATTCATAGTTTTGATGAGAATCTACCAATGTAAATGGTCATGAAAATAAAGAAAAACATTGAATGAGAAGGTGTGTCCAAACTTTTGGCCTGTGCTGTATATAACAAAACTGTGTATGGCCTTCCTTGGTCATTAAATCAAGAATTCTCAAGATGTTTACATTTAAATTTATGGCATTTGTCAGACGCCCTTATTCAGTGTGACTTACAATGTCCTTTCATGTAACCATTGATGAAGTTATCAGTTCTGGTTTATTTGGACTCAAACCATGAATATAAGAAAGGTACAATTTAGTCTGTAGTATTCTTTAAAGAGGAAAGTCTCAAGCTGCTGTTTCAGAATACTCAGTGACTGTGCTGGGCCAAGATGGAGAAGAGTCTAGATGAATGTTTTCCTTTTACCTTCAGAGGGACCAGGTGAGCAGTACTGGAGGCTCAGAGAATACGAGGTGCAGTGCGAGGTGTAATAATGGTGCTACTCCATGTGCAGCTACTGGGAGCCAGTGGAGGGAACGTAGCAGAGGGGTGGTGTGGGAGAATTTGGGAAGGTTGAAAACCAGTCATGCGGCTGCATTCTATATTAGTTGTAGAGGCCAGCTGTCACTCACAGGTAGCGGGGCAGAGGAGAACAGGAAGACGGGTTTAAGGACGGTTCGGGAGCGTGGGCTGGACAGGAGGACGTCTTGGGCGGCAGGAAGTTAGGGGAGCATAAATCCACATTTTAACTAAAGGGGCAGGCAGGCTCAAGTCGTGGCCAGGAGTTTCAATCCAGAATTCAGCGGTCGTCTCAAGAGGGGCAGGCAAATCTCGAAGTCGGGGGCAGGCAAAGGTCATGGTCAATGAGTCGAGTTATTCAGGCGTGGGAAAGTAGGCTAGCGTCTCTGTGGATTAATTTCAACAAAGAGCGGGCAGCGTCTCCTTGGGGTCACCTGACTTTTATACTTTTATGCTTCTGGGTCGCTGTCTCCCTGGCTGGTCTGGTGCTCTCTGTTGGGCTGGAGGCATGTTGGCCGTGACGGTAAAGTTACTAAAGTCAAAGTCCACTTGTCATTTCACTATATACAAGTACACAAGAGATGAGATTCACAGCATCCAAAAAGACATGGTGAAAATTGAATAACACACACAACACAAAAACATGACAAGGGACATTGTGGACATTGTGCCCTGACCCATAAAACAGTGCATGTCGAGACAAACTAGACAAACCAGGCAGACAAGTAGCAGCAACGAGTGCTATGGCAATAATGGTAGTGATATGAAATTATATGATGACCATAACATAACAGCATAGTGTGAGTGACTGAACAAGTATCTGGGTGGCCTGTGTTGATAGATAATATCAGTGATACGTGATATCAAAGTCAGTACTAAATTGTACTATCGATTAATCTTTTTTTTTTTTTACAAAATTAACGGACTATTCTCTACCTGATGCACGGCACATTTTGCTAATACAAGTTACTTTATCCCCATAACTAGTGATCAGAACAATGAAAAAATGCTTTACTCCTGGGTACTTCAATATAAAGTTACGACAAAAGCCATACAAGCAGTTTGAAAACCTGCCATGTGATGCACAGGAAACAGAAAACTAAAATTCTGTAAACTCTATAAGCATCCAGACAAAACTATTGTAATGTATAATGGGTGCCAAAACTGTGCAATATTTTAATAAAATAATGCTTATGCAATACCAATGCAACTAAAATGACCAAAATGGTGTGATGCACAGGACGTGATGCAGGGAACAACAATGTCACTGGTCTAAAAGCTACACAAGTGCTCCTAAGTGTGATGATAGACAATACTAAGAGTTAAAATGTGGTTCATTATACGAATATTTTAGTTTAGCCTGATGCACTTTTCAATATAAACAGAACTTTGTCTGGGTTATGATAATAATTTGCTTTGTATATTTGTATTGAAATTAGTAAACATTTTACATTGTGGGATAACCGTGTTTTAAATGTTAGTCAGGCTGCAAGGACCTTAAACTTTTGAGGCTTGCGCAGCTTCTCGAGTCTATGAGTGCAGCACACACAAGTAAACTAAATCGACATACTGCAGAAACATTTCTAAATGTGGTGTTTTTATATTTATAACATTTGAATACAGTTCAGCAACATACATCACACGACCTGACGACCAAGAGAGCTGACAATTGACCATCACTTAATTTACATTTACAAAATGTGACCCTGATTTCATATGACAGTACAACAAACAAGTTAATAATATTAAGTCACTTACATTTTTGATGAAATAATGACTTTCAGTTAGTGGTGTACGGATACCACTTTTTTTGAAAACGAGTATTTCAGTACTCGCCGATAGAGAGTACTTAATAAAAACATGACTTACATTTTGAGGGAACAGCTTTAGTCATATAATTTAACAACAAAAACATGGGACTAGAAAAGCATGTTGTATGCAACAGCAACTGGGAGGCTAGGCTAATTAGCGACACGGGGCTAACGCTGCTGGTCCAAATACCCGCGGGGAAACTACACGCAGAGGAGGCTGGCAGTAGGCTGTGGAGTCGTGTAGTTTAGGCAGCTCCGTGTCAGTCACGTAGCGGCGGCTTGGGGCATCATGTCTGGCCTCCAGAACGTGGAGGAGACGCAGGAATCCCACATTTTCTACCTGGGGGCGGGGCCTGGGGGCGGGCACTCGGCGCCTGTGATTAACCCTTCTCAGACCGTGGTATCGGTCTCCGGTATGGGTGGAGTGCTTTAGAAAATGTGATATCGAGGCCGATATCAGATACCGGTATCGGTGCATCCGTAGTTTTGGTCTATTTTAGCAGCGAAAATAGATCCGATGAATCCAAACAAAGATCACAAATTTGATCACAATTTTTTCTGTTTTTCTCTCTCCCATCCTGTTGCCTACTCGCACCCCCCCACCAGAGTGGCCATATCCACAGATACAACCAGGTTGGAAACAAAGTCTGTAAATTCACCTCCTCTTCCAGTTAAGCGAGGTTGGTGTACATAGCTGTATCCAGGAGGACTAGACTCATTTAATGCTACAAATTCGTTGTTTTAACCAAGTTTCCGTCAGGCACAGTACATCAAACCCCTGATCTGTAATAATTTCATCAACAATGAGCGTTTTAGGTGTGAGAGATCGAACATTTAATAATCCTATTCTTATATCGGAGGTGCTGGTGGTACGTTTAGTAGGAATGATTGTAATGGGTAATACTGAAACAGACACCCGGTCCAGCCCAGCATATTTATGAGTTTATTATTAATCTTAATGTTTCTTGTAAAATCTATTTTAATAGAGCGAGGTAAGGACACAGTGTCAATATTGTACTTGATGGATGGCGGCTCTATGCAAATAGCAGACGCTCGGTTTAGCCTGTCTGTCTGGCGAGTCAGATTTGTTTTTGGTTCTAAGACTATGAGCCAGATTTTTAGACAACTGAGTGTCGCCCGCCCAGTTGGGGTGGATGCCATCTCGCCCCAAAAGACCAGGCTTCCCCAAAAATGTTGGCCAGTTATTAATAAAACCCACTTTATTTTTGGGACACCACTCCGACAACCAGCGATTTATATTGAGGAGCCTGATACAGGGACGTACCAAGGCTAAAAAAAAACCTCAGGCTCCCGTCAAAATGTGGGTTTTGATTGAGAGTTGCGGTCAGATCAGAGGATACCAGAGTTTGGATAGTGTTTATATAGTAGTTTGGAGATACTTTAGAGAGTTTAGAGAGAGAGTTTGAAGAAGGTCAGAGAGGTTGTCAAAAAAAAGAATCACTTAAAACCAAAAACTGTTGGTGTGAAGCTGTTATTTCTGAATGAAAATTTATAACAATTCTTCTGTACATCATTGTCCAAGTTACACGTCTTGCCGTATCATATAATACTACCATTTTGTGAAAACAGTAATTTATTATACACATATGTGATCATTTATCTAGAACAATTAAAGCATTTCACTGCATATCATACCGTTTGTAATTATACACCTGGCCAGTAGGTGGACTTGATTAGGAAAGCCACACCCCTGTCTATATAAGACCTTACAGCTAACAGTGCATGTCAGACTAAATGAGAATCATGAGGTCAAAGGAACTGCCTGAAAAGCTCAGAGACAGAATTGTAGCAAGGCACAGATCTGGCCAAGGATACAAAAAATATGCTGCACTGAAGGTTCCTAAGAGCACAGTGGCCTTCATAATCCTTAAATTGAAGATGTTTGGGATGACCAGAATTTTTCCTAGAGCTGGCCGTCCACTCACTCATAATATAGCCAAAGGGACAGGGTGAAATATCCAGCCACCTTGATGTTAGAAACTTGTTGGCTACCGAAAGCATCTTGTCTAGCTGCAAGTGGTTTAGGCACAAGTAATGTGCATGTACTGTAGACACATGTCAAGTGCAACTGACATTTCTGGAAGATTTAGAAACTCTGGAAACGTCCACCAGAGTTGCAGAGTAGGGCTGCACGATATTGGGAAAATATGTGATATGCGTTTTTGAAGTAGTACAGAAGTAGTAGGTCATCTGGGTACTTCTTGTCTACTGTTTTTATAATAATAATCAATTACAAGTATTTATAGTGGTACCATGTCATGAAAAAACACAGAGGCAAGGATCCAAAAGAAACGAAACATATTTTTCTCTAACATCTCAGGTTATAGGCGCCAAAAGTTGTTTTGTTAAAGGTAGTAATATCCTACGTGGAACACAGGGTAGGACCTACAACCGTTCAGGTATGAAGGTAGCAAACTCTATGTTGTTGGTAGGTATTTGACCCGGAAGGGCAAAGGGTTTTTAACCACTTATGTGAGCGCTACCCCAGCACTTGACCCAAGTACAAGAGCTTCCTGTCAAGGAGATCAGCATTATCAATAGTGTCAAACGCTGCACTCAGGTGCTATGAATAAATGGACATTTTGTATTTGACATCAAGATTCGTTTAATTGCGTAGCTTACATTGGAACCAGAGAGTTTAGCAATGTTACCATCAAGCGCGTCAGCCAGGCCACATCAGCGTCAGGCACCTCAGTAGTTTGGTAATAGACCAAACTCCTTTAATATCAGTCAAAAACCTGGCTCCGCCATTGGCGCCGCGCAAAGTCGGACTTTAGTAAACAAGCTTCGGAATCTTGCCTGGATGGAATTAGGACCAGCCGAGAGCCATTTTTGTGGATTATCGTTTGAATATGCGTTTTTGTTTGGATACCGAAATCAGCCATGGAGTAAGAAGGAGCTGCATGGCGCCCAACGGAAAGGTTTTTGTAGTGTTATGATGTTTGATGGTCATTTCAATTGTGTGCCTACAAACCTGGGTATGAAAAAGAAGCTTCAACACCAGCAGTCTAAATGTGCTGAAATTCTTGCTGATAAATTGGTTACTTTGCAAAAGGACAGAAAATTTAAGTTGGACAAAGCCAGCGTTATTAAAAAATCTATGCAAGGTTAAAGGAATGAAAAATCCCAGTTATAAATTGCACTGAAGGATCTGATAGAAACATGTATGATGCAAAGTGTATTCATGTGTCATTTGTTAAGTTTATTGCCTGTTGATGAAAGGGACAAACATGAAACTTGGTTTAATGCTAAATTAATATATATCAGTCTTTTTTCCATGTGTTCTGAAAAGAAAAATGTTGGTGTGTTTATGGTTTTACCTGAAATGCTGGACGTTGATCAAAATGTAAATGGTCATGAATCAAATATGGTGTTTAAATCTATAAATGTGGATGATCCAGTACATCTTCAGCTAGAATCAAGGCTGAGGCTGAGAGAGCTGCACTTGTAGCTAAGGCTACAGCTTTAAAAGAAAAACACGCTCCGGAGGAACAGGAACAGCATTTAAGAAGAAGAAGGGAGCAGCTTGACCTAGAGGCAGAGTTGGCTGCATCTGCAGCGAAGTTGGCTGTGTTACAGGCTTTGAGCAAAAAAGTTGTTCTGCAGCATCCTGTGATGGTATTAATTCCTATGTGAAAAAGGAAAAATGGTTTTATCAAATGTCTTAAATCCTAAAGTAAAGGAATTCCAACCTGAATCAAAGTTAATACAGCATGTTTCTGCCAAAGAATCTTTACCATCTAACAACCCGGAATGTTCGCAAAAGAAGAACAGAGACTTGGTGCCTGGACAATGCTAAACAGCAATGCAATCCTTCTGACGTACTGCAGGAAATCTGTGGATCAGCTTGCAATGAGCAGAACTTGGAACTCAGGCAAGAGCCAGGAAGGTCGAAGACCTTTAATAGATCATCTTGATAATGACACTCAATCACCGGAGCCACTGGCTATTATGCAAAGACAAAATGATATCACATTAGCCATGGTACAAAAACACCATATGTCGTCATTGCCAGCAAGGGAAGTCCAGTGTTTGACAGGGACCCTCTTCAATTTAGACCATTCATTAAAGCATTTTTGAACAGGGTGTGAAAGCAAAAGATGACGACTGTCTGTATTATTTGGAACAGTTCACTAGAGGGCCGCCACAAGAGTTGGTGTGTAGCTGTCAACATATGACAACTGAATGTGGCTACACCGTGGCGAAGGGTCTTTTGCAGGAGCACTTTGGCAATCCATATAAAGTTGCTACAGCTTACATGACAAAGGCCTTGGCATGGCAAACAATTAAGCCTGAAAATGTGGAAGCACTGCAAGCTTACTCATTGTTTTTACGAGGTTGTTGTAATGCAATGGGGGAACTAGACATGCCTGTAAACATAAGGACCATAATTCCAAAACTTCCATTTAAAATGAGAGAGTAATGGAGAAGTACCGCATATTATATCATGGTAAGGACTCAAGATAGAGTCCACATCAGTGATTCGGGACAGATTATTGAATCCTTTCTGATCCTCTCTTTGGCAACATTATATGCACGTCGGAGTTTCTGTGTCAAGGACTACATCAGGGTCTAAAACACAGCCTAGGAGTTATACAAGGGGCTAACACTGTGGCTACTATACTCCTTATCTAACCTCTAAAGATGTTTCTAAAGGTGCAAAGGAGGAACTGTTGGATAAGGAGAATGTGGTGAAAGTGAAGTGTCTTTGTTGCAAGCGTTGCCACTTTCTGGAGGAGTGCGAGCAATTTGAAGTAAAGAAGCACAAAGAGAAGATTCTTTTCCTGAGACAAAGAGGAATTTGTTTTGCATGTCTACACATTAGGCACATGAGCAAAGATTGTGAAAAGCGTTTAACATTTACATTTACATTTATGGCATTTATCAGACGCCCTTATCCAGAGCGACTTACAATCAGCAGTTACAGGGACAGTCCCCCCCGGAGCAATTGAGGGTTAAGTGTCTTTCTCAGGGACACAATGGTAGTAAGCGGGATTTGAACCTGGGTCTTCAGGTTCATAGGCGAGTGTTTTACCCACTAGGCTACTACCAACATGTAAAATTTGTGAACAGTCTCAAAAAATTTGTGAACAGTACTGTGCTACATATTACAAGACAACCAGAACAGTTAATGGCCTCAACTGATCAGCAGCACTCATCTTTACATACGTGTGGACATACAGGGGCCGGTAATGACAAGTGTGTCTTATCTATCCTTCCTGTCAAGGTGAAGTCTGTAAAGGGAGACCGCATCATTCCAACTTATGCTTTTCTGGATCCTGGGAGTTCAGCTACGTTCTGTTCCAAACATCTGATGCGGAAGCTGAAAATCACGGGCAAAAGAACTAGTTTCCTGCTGCAAACAATGGGGCAAGAAAGGTTTGTTCTAGCATATTCGTTATCCAGCTTAGAGGTATCTGGTCTGGACAGTAATAACGTCTATGCCTTACCTGAAGTATTTATGCACAAAGAAATGCCAGTCACTGTGAATAACATGATGACATCTAAAGATCTGAGTAGGTGGCCATATCTGTGAAAGGTGCACATCCCAAGTGTGTCCCAAGGCAAACGTTGACCTGTTAATAGGAACTAACGCACCCAAGGTATTATAACCATGGGAGGTAATCAATAGTTACCATAATGGTCCATAAATGTATCCTCTGCATTTATCCCAGCACCCTTAGTGAGCAGTGTGCAGCCACGACAGGCGCCTGGGGAGCAGTGTGTGGGGACGGTGTTAGGCACCTCAGTGCCACCTTCGCAGGTTGGGATTTGAACCGGGAACCTTCTGATTACGGGGCCACTTCCTTAACTGCTAGGCCAGCACTGCCCCTCTGGGATGCAATCCAGATGATTAAAGATCTAACAGGATGGTGCAAGAAGGGAGGTTTTGCATTGCAAAAGTGGATAAGCAACAGCCGCAATGTCTTGCAGACCATTGCAATAGAGCAAAGGGCTAAGGATTTAAAGGAACTAGATCTGGTTCGCGACAACCTTACAATGGAAAGAGCTTTGGGTTTGCTATGGTGCATAGAAACTCTTTCAGATTCCAGATTGAGGTAAACCAAAGGACACTTACCACACATGGTATGCTATCAATCATCTGCGCTATGTATGAGCACTGTGACACTGCCTGCAAAGGTGATGCAGTAGGAATTGTGTAGAAGAGGTTGTGCATGGGACAATTCCATCTGACATCTTAAGACTATGGAAAACATGGTTGGAAGATTTAAACAAGCTTTCTGTTGTTAAAATACAGAGATGTGTCAAGCCCGTGGACAGTGAAGTGGCGCAGGCCCAATTACATCACTTTGCTGATGCCAGTGAAATTGGTTATGGATCTGTGACATACTTGAGGATGAGGTATTGGCATGGGCACATCCAGGTAGCCTTTGTGCTTGGCAAGGCTAGAGTTACACCGCTGAAGGCTGTAACAATTCCACTACTTGAACTGAATGGTTGTGGTAGTCCTGGTTGTGAACTATTATATTTGAAACTGGGAAGATGGAGCTGGATTTAAGATTGGATTATTCAGTTTTTGGTACTTCATTGTTAAAATACATCAAGAATGAGGATAAAAGGTTTCACACATTTGTAGCTAATTGAATATCAACCATCCGAGGGGCATCAAACCTTTGGCAATGGAGGCATGTTTGCTCCAAGGACAATCCAGCAGATGACTCTTTGAGAGGATTGAAGATGGAAAACTTTTTACAAACCTCTCTGTGGTGTAGAGGTACATTTACATTTACAGCATTTATCCCACGTTCCTTTGGAAGCCGAAGGAGAACTGGCCCAACTATTCGTTAAGGCAGGGGTGTCAAAGTCAAATGGACAGGGGGCCAAATGAAAAATTTAGGAACAAGCCAAGGGCTTGGACTGATCGAATGTTCATTGAAAAAAAATAAAATGACCATATATAGTCATTTAACAGTCTGAAAACCTATGATCAAATAAATAAAAAAATAATTTCTTATGGCTCTGTCAGTAAATTTTTATTTTCAACAGGGAAAAAAGCTTTATGTAAAAATCCCCAAAACATGAATATTAAATGAATGAAGCGGTATTATTCAAGGCACCATCAGTATTACTTCTCAGGGAAATAGAAAAATGGCCTAAATTTACTTCAAAGAAATAAATAATATCAGCAATTTTCTATAATTCACTCAACTGAAATATTTTTAAAACAAATTGGATTGAAATACAATAATAAAGTGCAAAAATCTATTAACATGAAACATTTTTTTCTTCAAGGAAAAGTCACATGTGGTGAGAAAACAAATATTTCCCTTTTAAACTTTAACTGAGTAAGAACTCTAAATACGTCATTGCACAGTAATGTTCACTTTTTTGAAGCTGTGGCTGATACTTGGTGGTGTTTCATCTTTTGAACAAGTTCATCGATGTTCGGGGCCAGGCTCTGGGCTGAGGAAATCCTCAGGATTGAGTGGAGGTGTTCTGTGTTCTGTTGAGTCGACTTCTGTGTGATGTTTTGTTTAGCTTCATCAAAGAAAAAAAGTTGTTCACACAAGTATGTGCTGCCAAACATAGACAGCGTTTGAGCAGCCTGGATGCGCAACTGGGGCATTGTTTCGGGGAGGAAACGGGCAATTCAGTGCATCACTGAATTGGAGCTTGATCAACTCCATTTGGAGTCAACTGAGCAGTTCAAACTTGCTTTTTTGTGCTTCAAAGTCAGCAAATCGGCGTCGAAAGTCAGCGGCGAGTACACTAATTTTATCAACATGTACTCCGACTCCCACCTTGTTTTAAAAGTCCGGTTCTCAGTGTCCACCTTCCGTTTTGCCATTTTTTAAGGGTAGGCTATCTGAAAGTTGACTTTTGAAGTGATGCTGATGAATAATGAAAGGAAGTGGCCTCCCGCTCGGAGCGCCACCGTTGAATTGTGGGAAATGTAGTGCGTGTAAAGTACCTGGATGCTGCTGGTGTGCAGTGACCTGCGGGCCAGTTCTAATAATACATTTATATAATCCCGGGGGCCAGAAAAACCCCTTGACTTTGACTTATTTGCCTTAAGGGTTGATGACCAAGAGGTGAGAAGAGAGGTCTCTACAAATGCTGAAGAAGTGTGCATCTTAGTCAAGCCTAATGACCAACTATTGCGGGCAGACAGAGCAGAGGAGCGATGCCTGAAGAGCTTAAACATCCCATTATTCTCTCTAAGGAACAACATATCTCAAAACTTATACTCAAACAAGCTCTTCAAAGTCTGGGTCATGCAGGACGAACTCACACATTGTTGTCAGTTAGAACGAAATTCTGGATTACCGAGGCAAATGCAGTAGTGAGGAGAATGATTGCTGGTGATTACCTGTTTTGCTAGCAGAGCTGTACATCTGGAAGTTGCAGCTTCTCTAGAGACGGATGCCTGTATCAACACTCTGCGGCGCTTTATCAGCAGAAGAGGTCAAGTGACTCACCTGGTGTCTGATGATGGTACAAACTTTGTTGGCACACATAGAGAACTCAAGGAACCTCGTGCTGCAGTGAACAATCAGCAGATTGAAGGAGTTCTTTCTCAAGTTCGAATTCATTGGTGTTTTAACCCACCAACGGGTTCCCATCATGGTAGTGTGTGGGAGACGATGATTAGTATGATACGAAAGGTCATTAGTTCTTTTTTACTGTTGGAAAAATGTACATAAAAGGTGATCATGCATTTACTATTCCGATGATCTAATCATGTCCTTTTCTTAAAGTATGCTTGTGCAAGGATGTCTTGCAGAACAGAAGGTTCATGAGGCAACGCCTTGATGAGAGGAAGTCTGCAAACTGCTAAAAAGACAGGATACAGCAGGACTTTGAGAACGCTGAACAGATAGCATGACCTGACATTGTTTGAAGTCACACTCAGAGGAGAAGCAGATCTGCGTGCAAGAAGATAATTGTCTGTCTTGAAAGCTGCAGTCACATGAGTTTCCCCCTCCCTTTGTGTAACTAGGGACCACCCCAACATGACTAAAAAGGAAGGAGGCACCAGAGACGGGAGAGCTGTTGGAGGCTGCTCTCATCGCGACTGCTCTCCTCACAAGTAAAAGCACTTAACTCTCCTGTGTCTTTCTTCTCAGTGTTAATAAATGTCAGATGGTATGGACCTGGGTATGGACCTGACATCTACGTCAGCAGACGCTGAATGATGATGGTTTACATACAGTGTTTTGTGAGGCGGAAGCCATCTTGAACGATCAACCACTCACCAAGTTGTCAGACGATCCCAATGATTTGGAACCACTTACACCTAATCTTCTTTGTGGGAAAACCAGCTTTGCCACCTGGAGTGTTTGAGCCTCATGAAATCTATGTAAGGAAAAGGTGGAGAGATGTGCAATACCTCTCTGACTTGTTTTGGAAGAGATGGATACGAGAATATTTGCCTTAACTCCAAGAGAGGCAAAGGTGGAATGAGAAGAGGAGGAGTTTGAAGCCTGGGGACGTGGTTGTTATCATGGATGCCTCAGCTCCTCGTGGTTCGTGGTCACTAGCTAGGGTACTTGAAGTTTGTCCTGATAAACAGGGTTTGGTATGTTCTGTGAAGTTACAGACAAAACCTAACTTTATTGAAAGACCCGTGACCAAGATTTGTTTAGTGTGTGAGGAATAATTCTTGAATGTATTGTTTTGTTTATCACATGGTGTTTTGCAAAATTTGTCTTCTTTTTGTTTAGTTTTTTTGTTTTGAATTGTTGTGTCTTATGGCCATCAACAATTAGGCACCAAATGTTGTTTTGTTAAAGGTTGGAATATCCTAGGTGGAAGACAGGGTGGCACATGCAACTGTTCAGGTATAAAGGTAGCAAATTCTGTTGGCAGGTGTTTGACCTGGAAGGGCAAAGGGTTTTTGACCGCGTACACTACGCCAGCGCTTACGGGACTGCTTGCACGAGAGCTTACACCAACGCTCCCGCAACGCCTAAAGGAGGACTGTTTACTGTGCTGCCTACTGCTGATCTAACTGGTGATATCTGCTATGTGCTGCATAGGAATAAATAGACATTTTGTATTTGACATTCGTTTAATTGCGTAGCGTATATTGGAACCGGAGAGTTTAGCAATGTTACCATCAAGTGCGTAAGCCAGGCCACCTGCGTCAGATACCTCGGTAGTTCAGTAATAGACCAAACTCCTTTAATACAGGTAATCTGAACACCCTGGGCTGGCTAAATGATCCCTCTAAAACATACAAGGCTTGGCGCCCGCCTGCTACACCTGGGTGTATAACAGTAAGAGTCCTACGGGTGATATGTATGGGCACACGAAAGTATCTCCAGCCCGACAAACTGAAAAAACACACAAAACACAAAACTTTGCAAGTACTGAGGAATGTACTGAAAACACATTCTAGACACTGAGGACAACAGACAAGAATGCCAGCTGCCGCCAAAATGATGGTGGAGTCCATAAATAAAAGTATGGAAAGACTTCTGGTAGCTCGAGGGAGACGTCAACCCTCATCATCTGAGCTAGGGGGGAGGAGCCTGGAACACACACAACATCTAGCAGGTGGGGTGGCACGACACATGAAGACTATAAGACATCCAAAAGGATAGGCAAGGTTGGCACAGGTCTCCTGAGGGATTTTGGACCATTCTTCCATTGCAAAGTGTTCTATCTCATCCAAATTGCATGGACATTCACTTGAGTCTCCTCAGACCAAAGCACAGACTTCTAAAACTCATCTTTACTTTTTAAATATTAACAGGCAAACCTGAGTTGACCTCTGATGTACCACTCTTTGAGTAAAGGGGTTCTTCTGGGATGACGAGCCCTGGTAACTGTTTTTCTTGAAACATTGACTTCAAGGACAGCAGCAATCTTCTTGGCTCCAGAGTTCTTGAAGGCAGGTTTGTTTCTTACAGAATTTGTCTCCTTGTACTTGACATTTACAGCAATTGGGGTGGTTCTAGATACTGTGGATGACTAGGAGATGGCAGTGTAGCCTTCCTTCTTGGCATGAATCTTCTTTCTGAGCTCCAGACTGATTTCCTTTGTCTTTGGCATGGTGAGCAACCTCTCATGTGTTCAAGTGCTCTGTTCCTGTGTGGTTTTACAGCTGATTGGTTCATTAGTGTAGGTATTTTATATTACAAAATGTTCCAAAAGCTACTCAATGTCTGATTATATCAAGTTTCATCAATGCTGAAATCATAGGGAAGGAAAATGTCCAATTTTTTTTTTTGGGGGGGGGGTGTGTGTGTGTGTGTGTGTGTGTGTGTGTGTGTGTACAGTACAGGCCAAAGGTTTGGACAAACCTTCTCATTCAATGTGTTTTCTTTATTTTCATGACAATTCACAGTGGTAGATTCTCACCGAAGGCATCAAAACTATGAATGAACACATGTGGAGTTATGCACTTAACAAAAAGTGGAGACCTGGCCTCCACAGTCACCGGACCTGAACCCAATCCAGATGGTTTGGGGTGAGCTGGAGAGTGAAGGCAAAGGAGCCAACAAGTGCTAAACACCTCTGGGAACTCCTTCAAGACTGTTGGAGAACCATTTCAGGTGACGACCTCTTGAAACTCATCGAGAGAATGCCAAGAGTGTGCAAAGCAGTAATCAGAGCAAAGGATTTTAATTTTTTTTTAGAAGAAACAAGAATATATATAATGTTTTCAGTTATTTCACCTTTTTTGTTAAGTACATAACTCCACATGTGTTCATTCATAGTTTTGATGCCTTCATTGAGAATCTACCAATGTAAGTGGTCATGAAAATAATGAAAACACATTGAATGAGAAGGTGTATCCAAACTTTTGGCCTGTACTGTATGTCAATGGATCCTTTGTCAAATAGTTTTGTTAGACTGGTACACGGAGTTACAAGATACATGTGATGGCATTGTGTAATTTAATTAAATAAATAAAACTTATTGAAACATTTATGATTACAATTTTATATATAGATATTTTTAATAATAGTATTTCCATTGCTTTGCACTTTTAAATCTCTTCCATTCAGTTCATTGTTTGGCCAATACCATTACGCTCTAATCCACATGGTGCTGGACGCCTCAGACCTTTATCCATTGCTTTTCATGAAAGTGTGCGTGGCCACACAGAGCTTGAGTTGTAAGTACTCACAAGAACAGCCAGCTAATTACGCAATGCTCTTGAGAGTTAAATATTCAATTTAGTTGTGTTGTTTTTATAAAATGTTTTTATTATGTTATCTTTATTAAACCGATCAATTATAATGATTAATTCATATTTGAAAGGAGTGTGATGGTAGTCAATGTTTAGTACTGCTGCAAAGGTAATGCCCGGTACTTTAAAATGGTTAACAGTTAGGATGAATAATGAATGAAAGATCAAAAAGTAAACAAATGTAATTAGGTTTTATACAGTTACTCTACTTTTATAATTTAAACTGGGAAATTGTAACAAAGGACATCTTCCCAACCCTGCCACTACAAACATATGCTAGAGACCAGAGAACTGTAGTGGATGAAGGCACGTCCAGCCGTAAGCATGCCAATTTGAGTTTTAGGGCTGATTGAAATGCCGAGGCGTCCATTCACTGTCTGTCTCCATCCGGATTGAAGACACCATCCTCTGGAGTGGAAGATCGTGTTCCTGAGAAATATGATGACAGTTTGTTTGTAATCCCACCGTTCCTTCTGTCACCGTAAATAAGATGGAATCATTTTTCAACCGTTAAAGTTGCAATAGTCACTCTCAGGAATCCTCTCAGAATGCATTTGACATTTTGACATCACCTACTTTAAAAAAAAATGTTGAAAATCTGAAAGGTGCAGCAAAAAAAAAAAAAAAAAAAAGGCACAAATGGCAAAACATTTCAGAGCACGAATATGTTTAATATTTAACCACAACAATAAGAGAACAGAGAGAGTAATGGATAACATACAGATCCACAAGGCAAGGAATCCCTCTTATCCACAGCTTCCCTCAGAGCAGCGGTCACCTGCTCTCCACAGAAGAGAGGAGGCTTCCGGAAGCCGTATCAGTTCTTTCTCTGATCTGCCTTTATTCAATCCGCCTCCTTTCATGCTGAGCCACCCGGCTCAGGACCAGTCTTCCCACAATCACTCGCCGTCCCAGCCGCTGCCTGTCACGATCTAGCCATAGATAACCAATGGCCTTGAGACAGAAACCGTTCCATAACTGGGATGCTTTGCCGCTTTCCAGGATTATTTGGATTACGTCTGTGCATCTGTAGGATTTCCCACATCTGGAGTTTTTTGAGAGTAGCAGGATTCAGAGGTGCTTTGGGATTTTTGGCTACATACAGGGAATAAGGACTGGGCGCGCGTAATTAGGGGGTAGTTGCCATGTGAAGAGGCTCTACAAAATGCCCAAATGCAAGTAGTTACAGAGTTTACATTAGGTACAGGAATTTGGGGGTATATTCAGGGCGCATACAGGGTGACTGTTACATGGCATAGTGGGGTCAGTACTGGGCATGGTGGGTGGTACACAAACAGTGCTTCAGGTGTGTTACTCGGGGACAAAGGACACCTGCCATACGATAATGTGGCTCCTCTCAGCTTTAGACAAGGAATTCTTCATCTGAGGAGCGCCACCTTCGCCTTCCTCTGTTTCATCATCCTCTCCATCACCTGGATCGGGGCAGACAAACATTCAACATATCATGATGTGATATGTGTGTGATTCAATATATATTCATATATACATATATATATCAGGTTGGACAAGTACACAGAGTACACACTCAGGAGAGAGAGAGACACAAGTAAAGAGAGTCATACAGTACATGTTAACAAGAAAAAGGAAATAATATGAATAGAGTAAATCTAATGCAGCCAACATGCGTTCAGTTATTTAGTTCAGTCGGTTCAACTTTTAAATACTTGCACTTAATACATTCCCTTTGTTTTGTATAGGGTAAAAATTACACATACAGGCTCAAATATATATACATAACTTTTTACATATGTGGTACAAAAGTTGTACATTGCCTTTAAACTTAAACTTCATTTGACCGGCTGATTACAAGATTGTCAATTCATATACAACTGATTGCAAATATAAGTCATTAAGAGGTGCTGCCACTTTGACTAGGTCAGGAAGATCCAAACTATGAAAAGTAAATTGCTTTTTTTTTTATGTTTGCAAGTGTACAATTATTCCATTGCAAATAATGTGTATGCAGAGATTTGCTTTAATACTTTGAATCAAGATATTTTATTTACATTACAATGCATATGATCTTGTCTAAAATCTTACAGGTACTCAAAGCCTACAAAGCGATCCTTACCAATCCCACAATTTTATTCCTACAGGTGGGCCCTCTGGATGTAGGGCAGTGCGCACTATTGTGGGTTAAATCCCGAACCGCGAAGGTGCCACTGAAGTATCGTCCCCACACACTGCTCTCCAAGGGTGATGGTTTAAATGCAGAGGACACAATTACTCTCACTCTTACCGATGCGAAAATCAATGTAGCCCTCTCCTCCACTCAGGACCAATACATTCTGCATACTCTGAGCTTCCGTCTCCGCCGGAGCCGAGGACCCCTGAGACTCCGAGGGGCTGTCCAACACGCTGCCGTTCAGGGTGGCCAGCACATTGCCTGAGTGGAGGGGAAATGGGTCAGGTCTAGGTGAAAAGTCTAGGTGAAGAGAGGATGGACATGCAGGAGGTCTAAACACACTAACCTGGCACAGACACAAAGAACTTGACAGCATCTCGGTGTCCATGGAAACACAGCTGTGCCTGAGCCATGGAGCAGTACGGAATGAAGCTGCCACTGTTCTTCTCCGAACTCTCGTCTGCGTAAACGTGGATCACGCCTCCAGATGACGTGGGAGACACCTTGTTTGCTGGGAATGCACAGCAATGAATTCCTAATGACAGCCGACAATCGCCATGGTCTTTGTGCATTCTCAAGCTATGCGGCACTCTACTGAATATCACATTTTTACCGCATTTCCGCAAAGAACCATGCTGCACATAGCACTACAGGCTTTACAGATATGTACAGGTTAAAGCTGCATTTGTCTGAAAATAAATCAAAGAAATAAAGGGGAGAAAGGAATTCATGGGCAAAGGGAAAGTGAGAGGGAGAGCTCCAACTTACCCCTCAAACCAAGGAGCTGTCCCCGATGAAGGACTACCGCTAAAGGAGCAAGGGACAGAGGAGGGAGGGAGGAAGCGTGGTGCACGATCAGAGATGAAGCAGGGAAGAGAGAGGTTGGACAATCAGCGTGAGAACAGAACATGAAGTGCGCTCACATTGCCAAATCTAAGCATGGTTCTTACTTTCAGTCAGTGGAATTGAAATAACCACACCATTCCCAGTCCCCACCCACAGCCTGTTTCCTCCAATCAGAAGAGCCGTGATCCGCACAAAGGAGAACCCCAGCTTTCCCGTGCCTGGTGAATTCAATAAAACAAGTAACAGGAGGTTTCTACATGTGTAAGTGCTGTAGACGACACGTAATAGAACATGAATAAAGTATAATAGACTGTAACTACTGCAGTGATAAAGAGTCTAACCCAGCATTTTGCTGACATAAGGCTCAATGTCAACGTCCTGCAGATGCTGATGCGTGAGGGCGTGATAGAGGCGCAAGGTGGAGTCCAGGCGGATGGAAACCCAGACACCATCGCCAATCCAGGCCAGCTGTCGGACCTGACTCTCCCTGCGAGGGTGAGCATCAAAGGATTTCTGTGGGGGCGAGGAAGACGAGGAGCGAATCAGGATGCTGCGATGGAATACCAGTCAGAAGGTTATTTCAGATATGAAGGGGTTACAGACTCGCCTCTATCTGCATGCTCTTTGGCTGAATTACGTGAATCTTGTTCTTGTAGCCACACCAGACCTTATCGTGGACGACAGCCATGCAGCGGATGGAGTGGTGTGGCCGGCCCAGATCCATCAGGTGGTAGTTGGATAAATCCCACTGGCCGTCTGCAACAAGGATAACACACACACACATGCACGGTTTCCAGTTTAACCTGCAATATAAATGTCACCATTTTATTTGGTTCAATTTCTTAGGCCAAAGTTTAGCAGCACCAATGTAACTTTGTGCGTGTTGGTTGTGGAATTTAGCCACAACAGTTTACAACTGGAGACTTAAGCATGTTTCTAAAACCCCGTCCACACGAGATGTCTTTTCTCTGAAACAGGTCTTTCGGTTTCTAAAAAGCTTGTGTCCACACTGGAGCGTTATCTGAAATGTCATCGTCCACACCAAGACACAGAGAACGTCCTGAAGACTGTTTTAACCTCCTCCAGGCCTGTAAGTGGCGCTGTAACTCCCTGCTCTCCTTGTTTGGCGTCTGGTTCTCCTCCATGGTGAGTTAAACATGTCACTGTTCTCCAGCCCCGTCTTTCCGTTAGAAATGTGTGGCGCAGAGAGGATTTCTTGTAGCTGCTCTATCTGGTGTTGTTGCCAGTGTTGTATGTATAACCCGTTTGGGGTTATAAGTCAGGCTAGAGGTTGGGCTAATACTTCAGCGCTTTCACAAAAGAAGCTGTCCTCGCGGATACGTGGAAAAGAGTGAAGTGATTGTGATACACTGCAGCACAGGACACGGTGCACACAACGAAATGTGTCGTCTGCTTTTAACCATCACCCTTGGTGAGCAGTGGGCATGACAGGCGCCCGGGGAGCAGTGTGTGGGGATGATGATTTGCTCAGTGGCACCTTGGCGGATCGGGATTCTAACCAGCAACCTTCTGATTACGGGGCAGCTTCCTTAACCGCTAGGCCACCACATTCACCCTTGAACCTGTTTTAGCAAATAACCGCTGAAACGCCGTTTCCGTGTGGACGCAAAGCCAGATCAGATAGAATGTTCTTGTGTGGACAGGGCCTTCATGTATTTTAATTTGTTAGTATCATGTATTGTAAAATAACAGCAGCAGATGAATGTATTTTTTCAGAAAAGTAAGGTATATGACGCCACTGTTTACAAATCACTCATATTATATGAAATTTCACGTCTTTTTCCCAGTGTACAGAATCATGAAAAAAAGACCACAATAAACTGCTATTTTAATATTGAGGTAACTGAGGCACAATTACGATTATAAATGTTTCTCTCACACACCTTCTGCTCTGTGGAAAATAGCCAGGGTTCCGTCCGCCAGTGCTACCAACACTCTGCCTTTAACGTGCCTACAGAACAGCGAAAGAGACAACACACCAATTTAAACACACACACACCATCAAACAGAGACATGCCATCTCTTCACACAGCACACCACATTCTTACACCAGGCTGAGAACGGAGTCCTTCAGTTTGATGGAATGGAGACACTTCTTCCAGTTGGCCACAGCGGAGTGGACATATAGCCTAAAGGACAGAGGGATCAGAAAATGATGAGAACAGCTTCTCGTGTTCATGAGGGTTTCAGTTGGCTGCATACCACCCACCAGCCATTTTGTGCTCCCAGCCACATTGTGGGGGCAACGCTGGTGGCCGCCCAGTCATCACCGCCCTCTTGAGCATCAGCAGGGGCAGAACTGATCTCCTTTGGTGCGCTGCCCCGGCTATTGGGGGAGAATGAGATATGGATCAGATATGGGTCAGACAGCTCTTGTGTGTTTCAAACTCAAGCAAATGAGATTGTTCTACTGTACCCCCCACCTCCACCCTCCAACCCACCCATCGAACAGCAATCAATCTAAATAAAATGTCTGTTTCAACACATCATATGTACATTAGGGAATTAAGTGCTGGACTTGATCGTGATGATTTATTCGATAAACTGTGACCAATATCACTTTTCCTGACAATTACCTTGTCTACATTGCAGCTTTTCTAACTGCAGAATGGAGGGCATTTCATTAATTCAACTATTGAAAGAAGAGGCCTTGAAGAAGAATAAGCCTTCTGGCCATAGCTTCGGATGTGTTACGAGTTTTCACTGGATTCTACTGTATACTCTTACTGTATAAGAGTAAATAATAAAAAAAAACTGCACTGTTTGTAATGGAACAGTAAATGCTGTCAGGAAATGTGGGATCACCATTGATGTTTCACTGCTGTGCCCCATTGTGTTTATTGTGTGTGTATTACCTCTGAGGGTGGTTGCCTGTGCTGTGTGGATCGGTAAAGACGTGTTCAGTGAACGGCCCTGTAGTAGGTGTCTCCTCCTCTCCTTCGGTTGTCCCTGCCTCTTCTGAGACCTCTGTGGCCTCGGTAGCCTCCTCAGCCGACTGGGACACACCCAACCTGTTGCTGAGCACTGGAGCGGTGGGAGCTGATTCCCACAAACACACAATGCATAGATGGACGTGTTATTCTTACAGCCATTTCTGTCGTTGTAAGATCACATGACCGCTACTACTAGTCTTCTGAGACAGCATTGAACAGCCTTGTTGTAATTGTTGACATGTGTCACAGTGAGGTTTACCTTGACCTTTGTCCAGCACGGGTGTGTCTGTGCGTGAGGAGCAGTTACTGCGCACTACACTGCAGTTGGTGGCACAGCCCACCAGAGTGATGCCCGCTAACATGCCCTCCACCCCGCCGGGCTGCTCCGAGCTGCCGTCCCCTTGCTGCTCCAAAAAGATCTCTCCTGCGGGGTAGTCGCTGTCACTGGCCGCTGTAAACACACACAATCATTAAATACCAATTATTAAATTAAACAGTTTTTTATGTCATTGAGAATGTGTCCCCTACACCCTGTTATGGACAGTGGGCAGCCATGAACCCGCAACCTTCCATAAAGTTGCGTTGTCAGAATTGTAATGTGCATGTATTTATGTACATGTGTGTACCCTGGTAACATGTGAGAGCTTATGACAGACTAACCTGGCACACTGGATATACACAGGACATGGGCGTTGCACACGTTGAACTGGTCAACCAGTGACCCTGGCTGATTGGCGTCGATGATGACCACCTTACTTCCAGAGTGGGTGCTGGTCAGAATCCACACACGGCTGCTCATCGAATCGGTCTCATGCAGCTCCTTGGACTAAGGAGATTATTAGATTGTACTTACTTTACTACTTGTGAGTTAACATAAAGAACCAAATAGGGGATCGCAAAAGGTACAACGAGGCGTACACAGTAAAGAGTGGAGCCCGTAGAGATGACTCCACATACACAGGTCAAAACAAGCACTCATATTTAAAGATAGAAGGTAAAAATCCATAAAGTATTAAGAAATGTATGTGTACAGGAAGATCCTGAAATGAAAATGCATGGTAATGAACTGAACACACAGCAAATTCCATTGGTCACCCCAGTAGACCAGCAGCATAGCTGACTTTTCCAGAGTCCTCCTGCTCTTTGACAGACTGAAATGTCTGATGTGGTCTAACAAGACAACATGGTTTATAAGAATTAGTCCACAAATCCATGAGTATGCATTTAAGAACTAAGTGTACCCTTTAGGCTTGTCAAGATACTGAAAACTCTATACTAATACTAAGAATACAAACAAACAAACAAAAAAAACACATTTTAAATATTTTTTCAAATAAATAAAGAATATTTTTAGATCTTTTTTCATAAAGTTAAAACACCATTTATACACTACATACATTTGATATCCAAAATTCTGTGCAAAGTATGTATTGGCCCTAACAAACACCGTGATAGTACTTAATTGTACTTAATTGAGCTCCAGTGGCCAAGAGTCGATGTAGTTTCATCAGTTCTGGACACTCAGGCGAAGAGAGTCAACTGTCAGCAGGAGGTTGGAGACACAGAGTTTCAATGGACCACAAAAGTGTCTTTGAACATTTTTTACTTGGTAGCTCACATTATTTACCTGAGATGTTACTCTTGCACTGCTTGTGTCCTTTGTTTGCACCTAATGTTGCACACGTGCATTTCATGTCAGTTCGTAACTTTGTTTAAATGTTACATGGGGCAGTGATGGCATAGCAGAAATCCCCAAATGGCCAAGGTACTGCTTTTGTTTTGCAGAGCAACCGTCTACAAGGAGAAATGTGACATTCCTGTGCAAATTGTTGTGCATGAAGATTCAACACCTCTGTTTCACATGCCTGTGTCGGACAGCCTTTTGCCAAGCCGAACGTGTGAAGTGTCGGCCGTCAGGACCGCCCACTCTCTTTGTCTTCCCCAGATGGGAGGCACCGGGGGGCGTGACATCAGAAACAACAGGTTCTGATTGGTCTGTGACAACTTCCTGTAGGCCAGTGACAACTTCCTGTAGACCAGGGGTATAAAGGTCTGCTCACATGTGGGGAAGGGACTTTTTTCTTTACTTTTTCTTTCCCAGCTGTCTTTCCATCGAAACCAGATCTTCTGGTTTTTGAGCCTGCTCTATCTCATTTCTCATGGCTCTGCCTCTTTCTCTCTCTCTCTCCCCCTTTACTCTTTCTTCTCATTTTTGTTTTCTCTGTAACCTTGGTACCTTTTTACATTCAATATTCACATGTAACTACAATAATTATTTACCGGTGTTAATAAATTAGAAACTTCATTTTTAACCTCTATTGTGCCATGCCTCTTTCTGCCAGGTAACATCAAGTTGGAGTGGTTGAATACAGTGCTTTTGTGTGGAGGGAGAAAGAGTTTTTCTACACTCAGTTCTCTTTACTTTACTTTACTTTATTTAGCAGACGCTTTTATCCAAAGCAACTTACAAGAGGAAGACACCAGCAATTCTCGTTCGATTTCTATAGAATATTGAGTTTACAAACTAAGAGCCCTGATAAGGCTCAGACTTGTCAGTGAAGAGCATGCTGTGGGGTGAGAGTTCTCTCACCTCACCCCACAGTCTTTTTTACAGTACCGTCCCCACACACTGCTCCCCGGGCGCCTGTCATGGCTGCCCACTGCTCACTAAGGGTGATGGGTTGAAAGTAGAGGACACGTTTCGTTGTGTGCACCGTGTGCTGTGCTGTGTATCACAATGAAAATCACTTCACTGTCACATGTAGCGCCTGGTTCCACTATGTACTGTCTAACCTGTATGTAGTTAAAATGACTGTAAAGCTGACTATAAAGGCGGCTGCTAAAAGCTGTGGCCAGAAGGCACCTGGTGCCTGTTATGGCGGCAACCCAACGACATGCTGTTGGATTTTCGGAGTGGTGGATAGAATATTTAGAGGAAAGCCGGTTTCAGACAGAATTAGCGAAGAAAAGCGAGTTGTGCTCCACGCACCGCACTTGCCACAGGGCTCAGTACAAAAAATAGGTGTGGTTTTCGAAGCTCCCATTTTCCTTTTTTAGAAATAACTTGCTATATTGCTCCATTTTGTCTCAGTGGGTTTTGTCTTTCCCTTCTTTTGTTTAGCGCCATACCCCTAAACTGGCACATAACACACGCAAAAATGATTCATGTCAAAATGTAAGAAATTTGACATGCAAGCCATAGAAAATAATGGGCTTCAGAGCATAGTGCAGCACTGAAACTCTGGAGTGATAACCATGATAACCATGATAAATGAAACCCTGGAGCCATGATAAACAGCGTAAATGTTAATAACTAGAGGAATGAATACGATGGACATTTACCTTTTTCTTCTCTGGAGAGCTGTGTTCACTCTTGTTCTCTCCTCCCTCCTCCGCTGTCAGGGGATCTGATCCATTGGTTAGAGGCTTCATGCCTGCCGGGTCCTGACCCAGTGCCTTCCAGCCGGTCAGGTCCACCCCTGCGGCACACCACAGCTGGAGGTGGTAGAGGGCGCATGAGTTCGTGAGATGGACGCAGTGATGCGAGTCACAGACCGATCTGAGTGCGAGTTGGGTCAAGTTTACCTTCCTGTTGGGATCTTTCTCCACGAGGGGGCGACAGTACACAGGCACGGGCACATTCTTCATGCGGTTATCATCCTTCTCATTGGCCTGCAAAGGAACACATATGCAGGATCGATTTTTTTCTTCTTCTAGAAAACACTAGAGCCCAGTACAGATGCCCAACCCCACCGCTGGTTCCAGGCAGGGGTCAGGCAGAGAAAGGAGGCGACAGAGAGCATTCATCAGAAAACAGCACTGCAGGGGTTAGAAAGGTTAAAGAAACATGCACAACAACCAGAACACACGAGAACGGCGAGACGTTGAGAATCTCTCTCTGCTATGCGGGCTATGGACAGGCACTCCAGAGCACCGGTGAACAGACAGCGTCATGCTCACAAGCCAAAAGGAACATGGCACTCGGTTAGTCTGACGGACATATGCCTTAATGACATAGCGTCCAACACCAGCCTTTTCTTAAAAGAGTCAGACAGGAGTTAGCCAGCAAGTACTCTTCCTCTCTTATGTTAGGGTTGGGTTTGAGGCGGGGAAAGAAGAGGAGCATGCTGGGAACTCTTTCAGTCTCACTTGCCTGCTGCTTCTTCAGTGGGCTTTCTTGAGTGCCATCCAACTGGGCCGCAGTCTGTGGGAAATCACAGTTAGAGCCACGGCGACCACAGAGTCACCTCGGCAACTGCTACACACACACACACACACACACACACACACACACACACCACACATCCATGTTGCTGCAGCAAAGGCACACCGCTGCATGCACACCACTGCCGGGGCATTCTCTGGACACCATGGCAACAGAAATACTTCGTTTTATATTTTAAGGAAAACCTTTTTCTTCATTGGGGTGATCTTTGCATAAAAGATGCTGGTGCCTATGGAGGCTTGATTTGGTCAGTGAGTGAGAACTGTTCTCACTCAAGCTCTACACACACACACACACACACACACACACACAGTCATGGTCAAAAGTTTTGAGAATGACACTGCAAAAGTTTTCTGCTTCAGTGTTTTTAGATCTTTTTTTCAGTTGTTTCTGTGGTGTATTGAAATATAATTACAAGCATTTATTGACAAGTTTATGCAAATAGTCAATATTTACAGTGTCGGCAATTCTCTGCAATTCGCCCCTGGCAGGCTGTCAATCAACTTCTGGACCAAATCCTGACTGATGCCGACCCGTTCCTTCATAATCACTGCTTGGAGTTTGTCAGAATTTGTGAGTTTATAGTTGTCCACCCCCCTCTTGAGAATTAACCACAAGTTCTAAATTGGATTAAGTTCTCTGGAGTTTCCTGGTGATGGACCCAAAATTTTTATGTTTTGTTCCCTGAACCACTTAGTTCTCACTTTGGCCTCATGCACGATGCTCCATCATGCTGGAAAAGACATCATTCCTCACCAAACTGTTCTTGGTTGGTTGGGATAAGTTGCTGTAGGATGTTTTGGTATTTATGGGTGTGTTTTGGGGTAAAATTGTGAGTGAGCCCACTCCCTTGAATGAGAAGCAGCCCCACACATGAATGGTCTCAGGATGCTTTACTGTTGGCATGAGACAGGACTGATGGTAGCGTCACCTTTTCTTCTCCAGACAATCATTTTTCTAGATGCCCCAAACAGATCAGAACGGGGCTTCATCAGAGAAGATTACCCCGGTCCTCAGCAGTCCAATCCCTACTTTTGCAGAATATCAGTCTGTCCTTGATGTTTTTCTTGGAGAGAAGTGGCTTCTTTGTTGTTCTTCTTGACACCAGGTACTTGACACTTGACACAAACTCTGCACTGGTGGCACCCTGATCCTGCAGCTCAATCATCTTTCTTGGGCGCCCTGAAGCCTTCTTCACAACATTTGAACCCTCCTTGAAGTTTTTGATGATCTGATAAATGGTTGATTTGGGTGCAATCTTAGTAGCAGCAATATCCTTGCCTGAGAAGCCTTTTTATGCAACACAATGATGACTGCATGTGTTTCCTTGCAAGTAACCATGGTTAACAGAGGAAGAACAATGATTTCAAGAATCACCCTCTAAAGCATCCAGTCTGCTATTCTAACTCAGTCAGCATGACAGAATGATCTCCAGCCTTGTGCTCCTCAACGCTCTCACTTGTGTTAACAAGAGGATCACTGAGGATCAGCAGGTCCTTTTGTGACAGGGCTGAAATGCAGTGGAAATGTTTTTTAAGTTCATTTTCATGGCAAAGAGGGACTTCACTTTTCACAACATTCTGTAGTATATGCAAATTGCCATCATAAAAAAGCAAGCAGCAAATATGGTGAAATACAGTATTTGTGTTATTCTCAGAACCTTTGGCCACGCAAATATATATATATACAGTACAGGCCAAAGGTTTGGACACACCTTCTCATTCAGTGTGTTTTCTACATTGGTAGATTCTCACTGAAGGCATCAAAACTATGAATGAACACATGTGGAGTTATGTACTTAACAAAAAGTGGAGACCTGGCCTCCACCTGAACCCAATCCAGATGGTTTGGGGTGAGCTGGACCAACAAGTGCTAAACACCTCTGGGAACTCCTTCAAGACTGTTGGAAAAGCATTTCAGGTGATGACCTCATGAAGCTCATCGAGAGAATGCCAAGAGTGTGCAAAGCAGTAATCAGAGCAAAGAAACTAGAATATAAAACATGTTTTCACTTATTTCACCTTTTTTTGTTAAGTCCATAACTCCACATGTGTTCATTCATAGTTTTCATGCCTTCAGTGAGAATCTACCAATGTAAATGGTCATAAAAATAAAGAAAACACGTTGAATGAGAAGATGTGTCCAAACTTTTGGCCTGTACTGTATATAGGACCATATTAATTCATTAAAATCTGCAGTTTGCAGATAATTAATGCTAATTTTCAGAGATGATCTGTAAAGTTCTGCCATTTTAACAGTGGTGTGTCCACATTTTATTTCCTCTGTATTAGAATGTAGGTGTCACCGGAGAGGAGGATGGAAATGCTGGGATGGAGGAGTGGCAGGTATGCAGTACCTGTTTGAATCTTGGCGGGACACTCCAGCCACACGCCTGCATGAGGCTGTCGTCGCGGCGCATGTGCTCTCTGACCTGCCGGTACTGCTCCCGCCGTTGCTCTCTCCGTACCGACAGGGCTGAGTCGCTGAGGAGAGACGCAACGCCGTTACTGGGCAGTCTGAGAACGGAGAGAGAGAGAGGGGGAAGCGTTAGGACAAAGCAGCCAGTCGTGGCAAAATAACAGAAGTGGGGAATACAGTGAACACAACATCATGGGAAGGGGGGCGTGTCCTCACTCCTCGGGGAAGAACTCGAGCGTGCGATTGGAGGTGGATATCTGGCACATGGTGTGCGAGCGTCTCTGGTTGAAGCCGGCGGGGGAGGGGGATTTGTAGTGGATGTTCACACTGTTGTACGGCCTCTTCACCGGTGGGGGGCTCGAGGAGCTGCTGAAAAGGCGTGCGAAGCTGCAGAAGAGGCAAGAACAGGGGATGAAAAGTTCCATTTCCGAATGGAAAGAAATGAAGAAGAAGCCCCTGCTTTTTCACTCACAACTGCCAGATGGTGGATTTCTTCTTTTCCTGGATCTGAGGGTTTTCCCTAGAAGCTCTACAAAAGAAAAGAGTAAAAGTTGAAGATATTCACTACAGAATCCATTTTCGTGATTATGACTGTATATCCTCTTCACCTGATCATCTCAGTCCAGCGCACAGCTTCCTGCAGCTCCATTAGCCGCTCTTTGTACTGGTTCCTCTCCATGAGCACACGTGCCATTTCCACGCGCGTAAAGCGCCGCCGCTGCGTCATCGCCACATCGTCCTGCAGTGGGGAGGAGTACTGCCACCGTCCAGCACCCATCCACAAAGCCACCAGCAACAGAAGCAGACGCGGGTTAGTTTTTCAAAGTTTTGAAGCAGTGAGAATAGAGCAGATGGCAGGTGACCTGTTCAGGGTTGGTTTTTCTCAACTCGTTACTAATTTTATTTAGTTCAAAACAAACTTTTATCTTCTTTGTGCAACATTTAATACATGACAAGCTCCATCTACATACATACACATACACACAGCGGGGGAAATAATTATTTTATACGTTTGATCATTCTGTAATTTCATTTGCAGGTTTCTTTGAACAGTGTTCAAAGAAGAGACGGAACAATAGCAAAAAACCCTGCAAAAAAAGTATTTCTATATTTTGAAACGGCTTTTTCTGGAATTTTTTTGTTCTTGTTTGTTTATCAAATAAAAAATATTAAATCATTTCTATTGTTGTATTGTTTTTTTTGTATTGGCCTGTCAAATTGATACTTCTGTTTACTTTTGTTGTCTGTGTTTTGAGGGGACAGTAAAGCTACTCTGACTACTTTACAGTGTTTCTCCAGTGTTGTCCCAAGGAAAGATATAATAAAACATTTACATACATATAAATATATTTTTCACTGATAAGCCTTGTTTTCAGTGAAAAATATATTTATAGCCACTACGTGGCTGTGATTAATTCCACTTCAATATGTTCCTGCCCTAGACTTTGTGTTTTATATTGATATTTGAAATTTGGGTCCAGAGGGAATCTGAAGGCTAAAACTAAAGAGACTTTGTGCTTTATAGGAAATATAAACCATTAATGATGAATTTTCAACATAGAGCTTTGTACTCACATCGTCTGCACCTTCATCCTTTGAGTCTTGAGACGCTCCCAGAGCCTCCGCTCTCAGCCTGAAAGCAAGTAGTGCTTTTCATGAACATGACCAGGAGCTGGAACTATCTTCAAGCTCGCTATGACTACAGAAGCTGTACAGTTTAGAGGATGCACTAGAATCCCAAAGTAGCAAAAAGAGGAAAAAAAGTTGCAAATATGGTGTATTGTCATGATCTTCATTCAGGAGAATCTGCTCATTCAACCTTTTTGTGTACACTCTGTCCCTCCTTTTGTAGGTACCTATACTGTATGGTGACCAAACCTGCACTTTAGAATGATGGTTAATGGAACTGTGAAGGAAGGTGGAAAAGATAAACGTATTTACTACACTAAAATAGATTTTTTTATAGAATTTCAGAAAAAAAGCCATTTCACCAATTCGACATTCTTCTATGATGGTAATATGAAAGCATGTTGCCATTTTTCGCTTCTCACCTCTTCAACTCTTCCTCAAGCTCCTTGACCCTGGTATCCACTTTGCTCTTGGACTGTTTGACAGTTTCCAGTTCCTCCCGCAGAACCTCCTGTTCTCCTGATAGTTCATCCACTTTTGCAATGAGGTCATTCTTCACGATGTTCAGTGCATTTCTACACAGGTACAACAGGACAGCGATCCACACAAACGCACACACTCAGAATGTGGAGGGTGACTGTTGACCCCAAAAACATATGCACACCCCTCTCTCCCATTCCTTACTTGGTTTCCAGGAGCTGTTTGTTTTCTGTCAGCAAATGCTCCACCTCCTTCCCCATCCCTGTGTGAGAATGGCATCATTAACACACAAACTGTGGTGTGTGTGTAGTGTAAGAGCCTTGGATGATGAGACTGGTAAACAGAAGTGGGCAAAGATGCAGTAAAATGGAGCAATGCCAAAACAAAGCAGTTCCGAAAATTCAACAGTTATTGGCAGGAACACAAAACAGATCAGCACCATGCAAACATTCAGCTGGCACGTGCTGAGATAGGTGCGGACGCATCTGGTAGGGCTGTGTGATATGACACGTCACAGTAATCGATTGAAAAGATTTCTTTGAACGGTTCCTTTTTTCTGGGGTAGAATGATTTATACACAAGATTTACTTCAGGTCTTTCTAAAACCTAGACAGGGTCAAAATTCTGCATTTAAGCTCAGATGCATACACAGAAAAAGATTAGGTTCAAAGACCATAGCAAGTTGCACCTCAATTATTGGGTAATATTAGTTTAATTCAACCACTTTTTAAGGCAGAATTCTTTTCATGCTTTTAAGCAGCCATAAATTTTAATTAGGGATCAGCTTCCTTAACCGCTAGGCCACCACTGCCCCAATAGGCAGCCACTGCAACCATAGACAGTTCCTTGGCAGACTTGGCTTGGTGCTGAACATCTAAACAATTTCCTTAAAACTGAAGATGACGTCTTCCTTCAGACCATGGCAAAAGTGGGGAGGCCTCCCAAATACCTGTTCTTATACACCATTATTCAAACTGAATAGTGGTATATATGACCTCACTGTGGATTGTAATTCTACAATTAGATCTTTACTGAGCTCCCTGAAGTTCCAAATTAATAAACATTTACACCACATTAAAAACAAATAGTCATTACATACATTTATTACACACACATACATACACACACACACACACACACACACACACATATATATATATATATATATATATATATATATATATGTATGTGTGTGTGTGTGTGTGTGTATATATATATATAATGAATTTCTATAGAATTTATAAAAAACATTCTGCATCATTGTGGTCATATCAGACAGCCTTATATCAGAATGTATAATCTGTATAACATTGGATTAAAAAAAAAATGATAAAAGGTACAGCCAAGCAACCAAGACAAATGGGAGGAAATGACATTCCAGCAGCAGCAGAGGTGATGATGGAGAAGACCGCGGTTCCTTACCAAAGAAATCATCTCGAACTTCAAGGGGGGGGATATAAAAGTGGACACAGAGAAAAGCAGGTGAGACAGAGAAAGAGAGGGAGGAGTGGACAGGGAAGAAGATACTATTGGATACTGATTGGCATCCAGTTTTTCCACATCACAACAGCCATTTTGCACACTTCAGTAAATGGAATCCAGATTGGAGCCTTCTAAAAACGCAGCCGTTATTCAAATTATGCCATCTGTACGATGATTGGTGGAGGCATACTAATTAAAGCTGCTAATTATTATGAAATCTTCTTTTGCTGTGTTTATATGTACAGTGCAGGCCAAAAGTTTGGACACACCTTCTCATTCAATGTGTTTTCTTTATTTTCATGACCATTTACTAGATGTGTGAACCTTCACTGGTTTCACGATTCGATTACAATTAGCAGTGCCTTGATATCGATGCATCGCGATGCATCCCAGCCATTTTCTACATGGTCACATGATGTTCCAAATACCAGAGTTACGGTCTCGTGCGCCTGTGTGGACGCTCTGATTTGCTCCAGAGCAGAAAAACTTGTTACGTCCGCACTCACCTTATAACAGTTGTATATACTGGTAGTTCTCCTTTAAATGCACATGGCACTATGTTGTGGGGGGAGTTAATCGTCTGCCCCGGTCCTGATGCAGATCGACATCTCCACCAAGCAGAGGAACCGAGGTCCTTGTATTATTTCATTTTGTATTACATAAAAGCAGTAATATTTGGTACGTGTAATGTCCAAATTGGTCACGTGAAAATACGTGCAGCGTAAAACTCGGAGTGGCGCTGTTCCCAGATCAGGCTGAAATTTAATTCCACGTCATCATGATATTATTGATTATGTTCTGCACTGCATCGATGCAAAATCTTCCACGTCTGCATCTTGATGCATCGATTATAAGATTAATTTTAACACCCCTACGATGCAATATCGGCCACTTCTGCATCGCGATGCATCGATTATATGATTAATTTCAACACCCCTTCCATTGGTAGATTCTCACTGAAGGCACCAAAACTATGAATGAACACATTTGGAGATATGTACTTACATATAAAACACATTGAATAAGAAGGTGTGTCCGAACTTTTGGCCTGTACTGTATGTGGCAAACATACACTGCCACCCACTGGATATTTATAAGTGGATATTTCCAGAAAAGATTGTTAGTACAGTTAGTATATGGTTTTTAAAAGCCAATTTCGATATGTGTACAGCACAAATGTGTAGAAGCTATAGCAGCTCTCATTTTACACATATACACACACACACACACACACACACACACACACACACAAATATAGTGCACTATGCAAACATTTAAAAAATGTTTGAACGAATCCTGTATACTAAAATTGCTTTCAGAAACCAATTAAGAGTTTTAACAATTTACAAAATGCAGTGAGAAAACAAGTGGAAGATATCCAATCAAACCATTACCCTGCCGGCCTTCAAACCAGCATCATTTCTTATAGGTGCACCTACATAAAGCATGGATTTATATTGGAACTTTGAAGACAAGTCTTGCAGCAGCATTCTGGGTCATATGAAGGGGTTATCCTCAATGCTGAGAAATGAAGGCAGATACTTATTCACCATGACATACAATCAGGTAGGCGTATCATTTGGTGTATTGTTAAAGGTCCACTGACATGATTTATATTTTTATTGGTCTTATATAGGTCTTAGTGGTCCTGTATCTGAAGTCTCGTTTTTTTCCACACGGTCGGTGGATATACTTTTTTAGGGGAGGGGTGGGAAATTCTCTGGGTGGACAAAGCATGAGAAAGGGGACGTTCAGACCCATTTCAGATCTGACCGTCTGAGGTGACGCTCTCTGAACGGCGAAGCAGAATGGCCAAAGCACTCTTTACACCTATGGCCATTTCTAGCCACTGCAGGTCCATAGATGGGCTAGGGGAACTCGTATTAATGTTAAAATCTCACAAAGTGACTTTTTCATGATAGGGGACCTTTAAGAACTATCTCCAGCATAAAGAACAAGGAGTGGAATGGACTGGAAGTGATTGTATGCAGTGTCCCCCTGGTCTAGGATTATATGAAGAGACACAAGGATCTGAAGAAGCCTACAGTGACAAAAGAACTGCAATTAGATCTCAAAGATCTACCAGCATAGTTACTTTGAGGACTGTATGTAAGCGAACCTTGAAGAATTGATACTGCTTTAGAGGAAAAGGATGGTCACACCAAAATACGATATGGTTTAGATTCTTTTTCTGCTCATTTCCTGCATTTTGTATGAAAATGTATGAAAATAAATTAGATATTTTTAAAGCATTTTCTCATAGCTGCCTAAAACCTTTGGACAGTACTGTTTAAATAAAATCATGACCACCAACCTACTGAGTAAATTTACATTTACATAATTTAGCAGACGGCCTTAACCACATACAATCATTAGCTACACTCATCCTTAAATGTAGCAGGCTCCTTTGCAAGATGCACTTATTTTCAGCACAGTGGTCTGCTTGTTCAGCAACAAATGGCATCGCAGGATGCAAGATGCACAAAATCTTTGAGCAATTTGAGCTGCAGTAGCTCTTCTATTGGATAAGGCAATACGGACCAACCTCAACTGCCCATGAGCAAGAGTGAGCCTTTGGCACCCATGACCCTGACACTTTTTGGTAGGTCATGAGCACATCCAACAAGAGCTGCAGTTTTGGAGGTGCTATGACCCAGCCATCTACATTTACATTTACAGCATTTATCAGACGCCCTTATCCAGAGCGACTTACAATCAGTAGTTACAGGGACAGTCACCCCCTGGAGCAACTTAGGGTTAAGTGTCTTGTAGTAAATGGGATTCGAACCCGGGTCTTCTGGTTCATAGGCGAGTGTGTTACCCACTAGGCTACTACCACCCTCCTATTATTCTTGTTTTGCCAAATAATTGTTCTGCAAACAACACATCAACTTAAAGGAACAATGTGCACTTGCTGCCTAATATCACTTCCAATGTTAGTCACTGTACCAGTCAGTGGTCATCATGTTATGGCTGATTGTGGAATGGTCTCTCAATTCTGTTTTGAGCTTGGAAATGGTGCAAAATTCTCACACACTATTATTCCCACACAACTAAGATCATGTGGAGGTTGGGCAGTGTAACAAAAACAAAACTTTAACAAAATCTGAAAATCAAATTAAAAAGGAACAGTGAACAGATACACACCTGAGAACTCCCCTAGGGGTGTGGTCAGCAGAAGCGCAGATAGAAAAAAAAAAGCACATAAAAGTTAAGTCAGTGATGATGAAAGCAAAACAGAGCAGCATCTCCATACTAAAAACACAAATGAAAAGGTATACGTAGTGAAAAGATAAATCAAGTGTCACTTCGGCACTGAACAAAAAAAAAAAACTCCTCCTCAGAAGACTGTGATGGGTGGAAACAACGCAGCTATGTGGCGAGCGTGATGTTCTAAACTGGTGGGAAACGGGCGTGCAAATGCTAGCATGTGTCTCCCTCAAAAAGACTAATTCCAATCAGTCCACTTCAGTTTTATGTCACATACATCCAATAATATCGCAATCAGCTTCTATTAATTTTCTGATTTACTTCATACACATTTCAAACCTTGCGACCAAACCTGGCTTACCGAGCAGTTCTGCCCCTGCGTCTACGTCCCCGATGATGTCAGATTTGGCATCTTTAATCTCGTGATACAGCGAGTCCGTGTTGATGCCAAACGCCTCGTTCACTATGCCATGCGATGGGCTGGTTGGAAAAGAAGAGCTGTGTCATGTTTGCACGTGGATAAAGTACGAGTAAGTGTTTCAAACCCAGAAATTCCCATATGCATTTAATGCATTGATCCCAAGTAGTCAATAAATGAAATATATAGTCATATATAGTCGTGAAAATCCTTGCGTCCACATGGAGACGTTTTTTTGGGGTAAACTATACGGCACACATTTCTAATGAAAAGACGTGGCTGGAGAACAATGACGTGTTTAACTCACCACAGAGAAGAACTAGACGCCAAACAAGGAGAGGGGAGTTACAACACCACTTATAGGTGTGTACGGGAATAAAACGGGGTTCGGGACGTTCTCTGAGTCTCCGTGTGGATGACAAAGTTTCAGATGTTTTCTGGATGCGGGTTTTTTAAAAACCGAAAACCCGTTTTAGGGGAAAACCTTCTCGTGTGGATGGGGTGCCTAGGATGTTTAGTGGTGATTAGGATAGTCGGTCCTGAACACTTACGGAACGGACATTCAACTTACCTGTTTCCATAGATATGTGGGTCAAGGCACATGTCCAACTCTGGGGTGATCTCTGACCACTCATCACTACTACCCATACCTGCAGACACAAAGTGTGGCCAGGGTTTAACCAAATGCACAAATAACACTCTTTAATATGTGTATGATCCTTCTTTACAAATGCAAAGTCACACAACTACTGGGAGTGCATGAAAACCCCACACACACAATGCACGAGCCCAGATACAAGCCCGCGACCTGGAGGGGAGACCTGCTGCGCCACTGTGTGTCAGTTTTACATATCAAGATATCTTGATTTGGGATCTGAGTTGAATATGGCAACCACATGACAACAAGTTTTTTTGTTGCACCCCAACCAATCATTTCAGAGTTTACTGCAGTAGTCATATGGTTCTATGTGTTTTTCTTTTCATCGGTGCAGGAATGACCACAGTCATTATTTGCATACAGTTTGAATCCAGAAGTTACTGCTGCCTGTACAAAACACACATGAACACTAGGGGTAGTGCAAGGACACTCTAAGCTGAAAGTAGAGTCACTCACTCACTCACTTACATACCATAACCGCTTATCCCTGATCCCGCAGGCGAGGGCGGGGACTCACACACACCCACACACAACATTCATTTACACACTCACACCTGCAGACAATTCAGAGCCGCCAATTGACCTAGCGTACATGAATTTGGACCGCGGGAGGAAACCACCGTCCACTGTTGCGAAGAAAAGAAGCAACGTTTCGGTAGAAAGACAATTGTGTGGGGGGACGTGGATAGTTCAGACTCTTACCAATGCTGACATTTCTGGTTTCTTGGGAGACTTGGACCTCAATGTTCCTACTTAGTCGTTTGGCATTCTTCTTGCCTCGCCCACGCTGGTTCTCGAACTCCGCAGATGAGCCCAGCACCTCGATCAGAGGGGTCACTGTTGCCGAGGGAACCGACGAGGTGGGTGTGTTGGACTTGCTGCCCGTGCTGCTGGGTGTGGCCGCCACAGAATCTGACTCTGAGCCATCCTCCTGAGAACATTCCCACAAATCTTAGCCACCGGAAAAAAGGACAGACCCATGCCAATACACAAAGAGACAAAAACCATTGCTGTCCATATTAATACCCACACAGAAAAAACGTAAATCTCTAACGCAAAAGTCTGCTTGAAGAAAGTTGACAAGAAAAAGGTCACAAAAAAGTGATAATATCTGAAAATATTTTATATAGTTAGATATATATAGTTTACCCAGCATTCTGGATCCTAAAATACGGCTAATACTGATAACTGATGTTTGCTTTTGGCTTTAACCAAATCCAGTCCAAAGTGACCCTGCCACCCTAGTGGGTAAGGTGATCAAAAGGTTGTGGGTTCCATGGAGATCACTTTCACTTCACAACTGCTGCTGGTTTGCCTGTACATGTCCAATATGAGAATAGGTCATCGGTCATCAAAAGTTGGAAGAGCAGCGCTTGCTTCTTCAACAGATCAACAGTTCTGAGATTAGGAAAAGATAACAGATAACCTGGATGAGTGTTTAACCCGACGATGTGTTTTCTTACGGTCCTTAAAATACATGCAATTCACACGGACAAAGAAATAAAGTCAATTATGCATAATGGCCTGGTCCTAAAGCTTAAACAGTGGTTCCATATCCATATCCTGGCCCTGGAGTTCAGGCTAAATGTTAAAGAAAACAAATCATTTGAAAAATGCATTTTATATGTATTCTAAAAGCTGTAAAAGAAGAACGTTTCAATGAACACTGGACTAATATTCAGACTATTATTGTTGTGTGCAGCAATAATTAATGTTTATGTTTTTAGTGGTGTCTTTGTAACAACTTATACATAGTGTCATATATTATAGTGTATTTACCAATGCACATATGAATACATTAATACATTTTAATGGGCGATAATATCACCTTCTCTTCTACAAAGTTGTGTAACAGATGCAAATGCCTCGAGCTGAATTCTATAAAACTGAAAGTTTGTCCTAAAGCTCTTAGAAGGAATTTATTGGAATTTTCAGTCGATATTCATGGTACCCCAATCATTATATATCGATCTGTTATGTTTGTAAGACAATCACCGACTGGGCAATGCTTAAAAGCTGATTGGTGCATTTGTAATGCCAATAATCAACAATAACTTTAATATAGCATCGTTTCACCAGTACCCTGCTCTGACAGCAACTGCACACTCCCCCTACCCTGATTCACTCCTTCCCAAGGCATCGTCTGTACGTGTCTGTCCATGTCCGCTGAGACACGCCAGTGGTTCACAGAGAACAGACAAAATAAATCATCTGGCCTGACATGTGACGTCCCCAACCAACCTGCTGGTGTCTTAACAACTTTCACTGCTTCTTGCCAATATCGAAGAAACAAGAGATTGTCTGCAGTTGCGAAGTGAGAGGGTGTGGTCTAGGTGTGATGGTGGCGTGGTACGATCAGGCGTCTCCCCAGGGTGCGAGGGCCTGTGTTTGCCTACCACACCTGATAGCCGGAAGTGTAGACGGGCCGACCGAGGTCACCGCCCTGCCAAATGTCTGGCAGCATCCTCACCACCCCGGACCCCCCACGTACCATCCCATCCCCACCCGGGAACAAACTCAGCGATGGGGGGCGTTCCGCTTTACTGCAAAGACAGGAGAAAGAGAGAGAAAGGGGAGGAGCAAGAAAGAAGGATGGTGAGCGAGTGATGGAGTGAGGGTGAACAGAGGTGGAGAGAGATTTATTAAAAGGGGAATTTCGCAACAGTTTACAGCAATGAAGAAAAGAAAAAAAACAAGGCCACACTGGTCATGCAGTTAGAGAAAATGACAGACACACCCACGCACTGACACATGTAGCTAATTCCCTGACCGGAGAGCTTTTAGCAGTTTGGGGTTAATGGGAGACCAGGAAGGCGTTCCAATAGGGAGGTAGGATCATTTACCTTTTCCTCCATGTGTGGCGTGGACTGCAGAAACACACAAAGCAGCACATACACGGAGATCCAAACGAAAGAGACACGAGTTAGCAACATTACACGTACCTCACGGCATGCCATACAACAACCTACACACAACATACTAGGCCTGTAAAGGTGCCACAGAATGTACTTCAGTACGGTCACTTCTTCTTGGTATCCTGCTAGGAATTACTGAGTGACTTACTGATATAAATCAAATCAGACACATGTATGTAAATCATGATGTGACACTGACGACATCGAAATACTTCTAATTTAGCAATAAAAGTACTACATCTTTTTTAATGGATTCATTAATATCCAGCCTGCAGCATCTGCTGAGGGTATCCTTGTCTGGGTGACATGGTTACATTCACCTGACGCTGTGACCTGAGGTCATGGTGAAGAAGGTCGAGGATTTTAGAACTGTTGTGTTTTACGGACCTCTTTTGCTTCTGTGGGATCTGCATATTGCCAGGCAGGGGAATTACAATTTCCCATTCTATGACACCCTAAAACAATAACGTGAGTGTTTAACCATTAACTAGACCTGCAAACCAATTAATACAACAAACTCTTCACACAGATCATCCTCCAATACATGTCATGTTCTCAAGGTTCTGCCTTTTTGTTGAATTCAAACAGACACTTCATTCAGTGTTCATTCAGTGGCTGCAGTCTGGACCGTGAGGGACGATGTAATTCTTCTGAAATGCAGATGATCACAAAAACATTTTTCAAATGATAGATGGATGATCCGATGTCTTGTGCTCCATGTGGAGCAGCGTGGGGTCTGTGTGAATCTGTGCTAGTTTTTAATGGAATAAATCTGGATTGGGAAACTGGTCCTCTGTATATTCATTTCAGCATGTCCACAGTTGTCCAAACTGTCAAAATGTGTCCGAATTGGCCTTAGAACCATAAACATATGTGACGTTCACTACATTACAATAAATCAGAGCAACATCAGTTGGGAACAATGGGTCAAAAGAGCAGAAAGTGGTAACTGGCCATCAAAAAGGGACATGGGACAAGCTTTTTTTTGTCTTTCAGTAATAATAATAATAAAAAATTAAAAAAAAACTGTGCTTACAGGGCTTGTCACCCTTCGTTTAATTGTTCAGTGTCATAAGCAGCAGTTGTGTGGCTGTATTAGGTAGTGTTTCCTTAAAATATAACTTATATTTTCACAAAAAAATATATGGTTTGAAATGATGCAGAGGAATTAGGACAGCCTAAATCAAAAGAGACATGTGGAATATACAGTTGAAACCAAAAGTTTACACACACTGGAGTAGTGCACATGCCTATAATGTGAACTGTGTCTTTCCCTGAACAGACATGTAGTGGAGAGGTCACTTCAAACACATTTCACAAAGACAACACAGAGCAAAATATTCTAAACAACAGCACATTCACATACAGTACATACGTATGAAAAATGGTCCACAGTCTACTACACACACACACACACACACACACACACACAACGAAACTACACACGAGTCTGACTCGGTGAAAGCCGTACAGGGAGAGACCGAGGGAAGCTGTCAGATCGCGTCAGCCTGCCCCTCCGTCAGATGCCCGCCCGCCCACACACCGCGTACAGGAACCCAACAACCTAGACTGGGGACACGCGCATGTACTCACGTTCGTCCGCAGCCTGTGCCTTCATGCTGGGTGCTTCCTGCCTGCTGCATTTTGGAGCGCTCAATGTGTTCCACGTACGTCTGGATCATCTAAAAAGATCACAGGTCAGATCAGAGGATCCCTGCGCATTCCTGGACTGGGATGGGGAAGTGTGCTGTTCCAGTCACACCATGGAAATCTGGGAACTTGTGCCCACCTCTGTGTGTCGCTGGTGTAGGGCGTTGTACTCTTTCTTCATGTCAGACTCCCTTTCTTCCAGGCGAGATACTAGTTTAGGAAAAAAAAGGAAAATGTGTTGGTTTTCCACGTTGGAAACATCTCCATGTGTTCTGTGTGTTGAAGGCCCAACTCACTTTGATCAGCATAACTCTTGGTTTTCAGCTCTAGTTGCTTGCTCTGTAACTCCAGAGACTCCACCTGACTCTGCAGTTCCTTCTTTTCCGCCTCCAGAGAATCTTCAAATTCCATAAATTTCTGCACCATGCAACGAGAGTTTGTCACATTATTGCCAATTTGGAGTCACCACCAAAAACATCATGAATTACAAGCGAACCAGTAGGTGACCTGCGCCCAGGGTCCTTGGGTGGGCACTGTTGTGTGTGTGTGTGTGTGTGTGTGTGTGTTTATGCATTACTTTCCTGACAGGTTACCAAAAATGTGAAATTTCCTGTCCTCCTGACTCAAAATGCACATGTGCCCTCTCCAACACACACACACACACACACACACAGATGCAGAGCGAGAAACAAACAACCACCATGACTTTAGCTCTGAGCACAAAGGGCCTTTTCTGTGCTGCGTGGAGTTCTTGAGAAATGGCCTGAATCCTGTAATCTGTTGTCACATACACACACACACACACACACACACACACACACACACTCACTCACTCACTCACTCACAGGGCCTAAAAAACCCAGCTCGGGTTTTAAAGGGTCTGTACCGGTTACAAACGGGATGAGCACATGTCCATTACTCCCATAAACCCTTGGGTCATGGTGACCTCCTCCTCGTCCTCCTCCTCCTCTCGCTCTGTCCTGGTGCAGAATCCGGTTACACCTCCAGCCCCTCCCTTCCTCGCACCGATTTCCCATAATTATCCTCTCCGGCCCATCCCCCACACCACAACAAACACATCAAAACTGCGCCGTTAAATCAGCATTTCCATAAAACGTGACATGTACAGTATCCCAATGCATTTTCTGCCACCGTGAGATCATACAGAGATGCTCAAACTAAGAGGAAATTAAAAGAGTTCAGTGGATGAAACCATAATAATTCTATCTAATTACAGGAAAATAAATGATTTTATAATCTTCTGCTGTCTTATACAAAATGTCAACACGAAAGTCAGTGTGCTGCTCAATGAACATGTGACAACCCCCTGGACACAGGGACATGCTCCAGGAGAAGGCCAGTGAACTTGTATCATAATCATGATTATGGACGGGACACGCCTCTGCATATTTATTTTACTGCCAATGTTTGCTGCCATTTGGACTGCGCTTTGCATGAAATTCATGCAAATAAACATGGAGGACGGTAAACGTGGTAAAGAATCCTTCTTAGCAGACTGCAGTGGTAAATGTCATTTTTACACGTCGATTTTTTTTTAATTAGTTTAAACCGATATTCAAAAATTCATGTTCAAATTCACGTCAATAAATTAGTTGTAAAACGCCATTGATACAGCAAAACAAAGTAAACCAGTGTCACAAACGGTGACGTCGACGACCACCCTGGTGTTACTCAACGAAAGAAGATTGGACATATTTTGGCCGTGGCAAGAAGTTTATATGGATATGAGATGACCTACGCATATTTTTAAGGCGGCTACATACAGATGAAACGATCCACGTTTTCGGGAAAATATGAGGCAAACTATGAAAGTATAAGAAAGCCTGGCCTACATCATATTACACGATCTGTTCCCATGATGGTGCCACACGCTGACGTTTCGGTAAAAGCGTTGCGCCTATGCGTGGTCCTGAGTTTCCCTAACCTTCTCACGACCTTGTCACGCGTCCTGTTTTTGGGGTGCTGAATAATGGGGGTGACGGGTGGTCAGCAGCAGGAGCAGCTGTTATGGAGGCCCTGGCGCGTTTAGGCCTCACGGCGTCAGTGTGGAGGTGTTCGGGGGGATGCTGATGGTCCTCCTCCTCCTCCTCCTCCTCACCTCCTCCGCCTGCTTGCGGAGCGCCTTCTCCCGCTCGTACTGCGTGATCAGCTGCTCGTTGTCCTCCTTCAGCAGCTCCAGCTCCACCTCGTGCTCCTGGTTCTCCGTCAGCACGGAGTCCAGGTTCTCCAGCACGTTCACCACCAGCGGCATCAGCTCCTTCACCACCTCCTCGTCGTAGCTGCGGATCAGGCGCTCGAACTCGCGGTAGATGCTGTTGGCGAGGCCCGACACCCGCTCCGACATGACGGACACGGAGCCGTAGTCGTCCTGGTACACCACCTCATCCAGCTGGAGCTCCATCATGCTGCCCGGGTCGGGACCGGACCGGACCGGCCTCCGCTGCTCCGCTACTGCGACGTTACCGGGTTCGCTCGGGGCGGCGGGATCCGTCACGGAGCGGCCGCACCTGCCGCGGCCCGACGGCCATTACAGCCGCATGGAGCGGAGAAGCAGATCCACCCTGCCGCGCGGCTTCCGATGCGGGGAGAGTGCGGGGCGCTGGCGGGGCTCGGTCACGGCGGAGGCGGCAGCTGACGTGATGACGTCACGCGTCCTGACGTCGCGGGGGGGCGCTCTGCGTTCAGCGTTGTTCGTTCCTCCCTGGTTTTATTTGCACTCCCTGCCCAGGGAAGAGGGGCAGCAGGGGTCCGAAAGCGACCCCCGGGATGTGAGATTACTTCATTAAGGCAGGAAGTTGGGAGTAATGGCCGAACAGGGAAATCCGCGGAGAGCCATGATGCCATGTGATCAGTCTGCTCTCCATCATTATTAATGATGAGGGGAGTCTGCCCTTTATAAATAGGTTAATATCAATTTAAATACAAGAACTGAACAGGTTACAAGAACTGGCACAGATTTATATATATATATTAAAAAAAAAAAATTCCTTTCTTCTGTAATTGTGGAACAGAACAAACGAGCACATTGAGTCTTCAAAATAAATCTTTATTGAGATTTTCTTGATTAACATCGCTTGACAACCGCACTGGCCCTCTACCTGCTGGCGTTTTAATTTAAAACATAAGGCGGCGGCGTATCACAACCATCATGAAACACACACTCTTATTTGGCATACATGGTGAAATCAGGGGACACAAGATGCGTTTCAGTCTCTGTGTGTGTAGAATGAATTTTTGGTTCTTTTCTCCAAACAGAGTGTGTGATTAAAAAAAAAAAAACAAAAAAAAAAAAAAACACGCAAGGCAGGAACAGAATGAGAAAAAGAGAAGATGCGATAGATGCTGACTGGTTGTCATGCTCACAGAGACGCAAAAGGAACACTGCAGAATCATATTGGCATGAGACATGATTCAAGAGGGGAAAGAAGCCAGACAAATGACTGGTGGAAAAGAGGAATGTGTAAGAAAGTGCAAGAAGCGAAAGACTGGGAAACGATGTGAAGAATTAAAACAGCAGAGGAGGTCAGTAAAAGACGACGCTGGACTTTCCACCCGGCGGGTTCAGGACTTTTGTCTGAGAGCGTGGGCGGGGCCCAAGGTGCGGCTCATGATTCTTCAGTGGAGTTTCTGTCACCGCGTGCTCCTCCTTGACTGGCGTGGTGGGCGGGGCTTCTTTTACGCGCTCAACTGGAGTCACCTGCTTCGGAGGAGCTGAAATAGCACGTTGGGGTTATGCCGGTTCTCTGCGTGTTGATTTCACACTTCTCATTTCAGATGTTCTTACCTGGAGGTTCTGGTGTAGAGCAGACCCCCACACCAATGTTGTCCTGTTAGAAGAGCAAAAACATGATGCACTGCAGTATGCTCATGAACAAACGACTGTTCGCATTTCAAGCTGGTGAATAAGTAACAGGAGCAATCATTTTCAAAAAAATTTAAAAATGCATGTAAACTCAAACGTTCCAAAATGCCTCAGCAATGAGTGCTGCTCACCTGTGGAAGAAGCCACACCAAATGACAGCAGATGCTTTAAATGAATAATAACGTACATACCTTTGGTTTATTTGGATGGGCCGTAGTTGTAGGTGAGGTGCAAGGGGCCTGTTCAAAAATGCTGCTTGTGATTCCACCAGGAGGACAGGGTTTAACCTGAGCAGGCTGAGCCGCAGCTTCTCCGAAGATTCCACTGCTCTTTCCACCTAAGAGAGATGAGAGCACACACACACACACACACACACACACACACCAGTCTCAATCAAGAAATAATCCATAATGTCGAGTGAAACATTAACCTGGAAGCCTCAATCAATAAAACACTTTATTTGTAATTGTGTTCGGGATGACAGGAGGGGGTTTGTAGTCCCTTTCTGTTCTGTTGTAATGAGCTGGTGGGAGGAGGCGGGGTAAATCACTGTTGCATGTGTATCTTGGCTTTAACATGAGACCCACATCATGATTCAAATATCCACAACAAGCAAATCCTAACATCTCATTTAAAACCAGGCACAGCCCCCTTTCCAGACCCGATTCTGAAATCATAAGGATTGTTAGAGAGTAAGTGCACGTTCACTAAATCCTCTACTCCGCGCCCGGGGAGCAGTGTGTGGGGACGGTGCTTTGCTCAGTGGCACCTTGGCGGATGGGGATTCGAATCGGCAACCTAAAAATCTGGAGCGCTGCACGGATTTGAGTGTCATCCCTTCGCGGGCCCATGCTAACCTTCTCTGTATCAATCCAATATTAGTAATCGCACTCAAGTGCATCAAAACCCCAACGGGTAGTGGAATTAAATCGCGAACTCTGGTGCGGTCGCCTGGTGAGACCACATACCAAACCATGATTTGAGAACAGTGAATTGTGGGTAAATTTCAATCTAGTTCACAGTTCCGTTTGATTAATTCACGCCACATGTGTTTTGTTTTGCGCCTTCAGTGACGTCAGTGCATCAGCATATTGTTTTCAAGATATAACCACGCTACATTTTCAAACTCTGTGGTAAATGAATGTAACAAAAAAAAAAAAAAAAGCAACAGCAAACCTGTGTAAATTTACTTCAATCATGTCACTCCAATTTCACGTAAAAACAGATTTACATCTTACTGAACACACACGTTCAGCTGAGGAGCTGAACTAGGAACCTTTGTGGTGTGAGGGGGAGTGTGTTAAGTGAAGTGTAAGTGAAGTGAGTCATTGTGATACACAGCAGCACAGCACACGGTGCACAGTGAAATTTGTCCTCTGCATTTAACCCATCACCCTTGGTGAGCAGTGGGAAGCCATCCTTAACCCTTAACCGCTAGGCCACCACTGCCTTCCTTAACCGCTGGGTCACTGTAATGCTTGCATAACGTTCCTGTTCATTCAGTCAGCAGTTTAATGTTAAGCCATCTCCCTGGCTTAATGCATTTTTAATGTGTTTGGCTTTCTTTGACTCTTTGTAATGAATGTGTTTGTGGGGTCACATGCAACTGGATAACACTTCAGAGAAAACTGACACAGATCCTGTAATGACGGACATTCAGCCTCATAATATAGGGACAAAATTAGGCAGCATCACCTAGCCCTAACGTATAGAACATGCACATCACCATATTCCATGAACTTTCACCAGAAATAACGTTCATTCATCCGTAGGAGGGTACTGGCAAGCACAATTTTCATTACTTGTACCATCTCTGGTGAGCACAGAGCCATCAGTCGGGGACAGGGCTCTCTTACGACCCGAGGCAGACTTTCTTACCAGGGGGGTTGGAACGTTTTTGGACTCCTTGAGGATCCTGCGCAGGCGAGAAGATTTTGGAGGCCACCTGGTTCGGCCGTCTTGTGGACGGGGAGTCCTCTTCATAGCCACCAAATAAATTGCTAGATCCCCCTCCAGGAGGACGCAGAACCCTACAAACCAGGCACAGCCACTAATGAGGGGCATTCATCTAACCTAGTGACCTCAGCAAATAAACCAGTCAACAGCTTCTGGCGGGGCTGAACAGCGCCCTCTTCAGCACGAGGAGAGAATGGAGTGAAAGTTAGAAGCAATTGTAGAGTTATTTAGTGAAAAATATACTAAATAACCGCGGTTACATAAACATATACATATAAAACCGGACGGCCGCTAACGGGGCTACATAGCAGGCCAAGACAACCTCTTCACCGGGAAGCGGCTCTCGATGGCCGCTTCGGAAACCAAATACAGCAGCGCGGCGCGACGTGGACACCGGCGTACCTGGAGCTGGGTTTGGCGCTGTTATCGAGCCCCTGGAAAGTATTTGTTGAACTCATCGTCTTCCGCCGCCGTTCCCCGCCGCTTCGCAGGAGAAAGAGGAAGTGTGCTCCGGGCACAACCCCGCCCTGCGGAGCCGCTGTAGAAGAAGCCGCAGCCGGCGCCCGATTGGCCCGTTGAGCATCCGCGGCATCTGATTGGATGGTCAGAGAGTCGAGCTGTTTGTTGTCTTGTGATTGGTCAGGATTAATGTCGTTCTTACACCCACTTTACACATTCCCGGTCGGATTTAGGGGCAATAATTCTGTTCATTTTCATCAATGTTTCACACAGGACGTAGGTTCATGGCAGTTTTAGCAGCACCGTGTACTTTTAAACTACATTAAATGGCTGCATTACGTGACGAATCACGTTTCAAACACACCCTGTCTTAAATATTGATTAAAAAGAATCTGAAACGACAGCGTGACGTTTTGTATAGACGTATCCTTCATCTATGCGCGAAACGTCGTTTGTGATTGGCTGTTGGGTGGACGGCGTTATGATTCTTCGCTTTTTATTGGCCAATCATAGTGTCCATCAACTGCTGTCACCCCAGCCAATCACGGCGTTTGTTTTTAGCTGGTTGTGGGCGGTGCTGGGAGACACGAGAATACGGTGGTTAACGTTAGCAGCTGCCGCGGCTTGGTAAAGTGGGTAAGTTGTGGTGGGAATTCTCAGCTTTTACTCGTACCAAATGATACAGAATGATACCGCTGCCACGTCCGGAGAAAGCAGAAGAGAACGGAGCGCAGACCTGGTTTCCCCAGACGGTGGTAACGCATCATGCGGAGAGCGGTAGGTGACACCCGGCCGATTCGGAGGATTCCATGTGGTACCATCACAGTGTAAAGTGCTGGTATTCTTTCTCCTGTAGTACCCAGCTAGTCGGCCAGTTGTTGGTCATAAGCAGTATTCAGGTGGATCACTGAAAGATATTTAGATCATTGAAAAAAAGCAACTTGTTTAACAGTTGCACGTATGACTCCGTCGTACCTGGTATGTAGAGTGTAGGATGAGAGTAACTGGTGAGCAGCTGCGTTCATGGTGAAAGAGGACGTATATGTGCTGTAAATGCTCTTCATCAGCTGTTTGTGGTTCAATTTAGTTGTGTAGTCTGGTGTAGTAGTTACTTTGCTGTTAATCTTTGGTTACTGTGGTTATTTGTAGTGTTGTGTATGTTCCACTTAGTTGAGTAGTCTGAGGTACTAGTTACTTTTTAACGCCCTTATCCAGAGCAACTTACAATCAGTAGTTACAGGGACAGTCCCCCCCTGGAGCAACTTAGGGTTAAGTGTCTTGCTCAGGGACACAATGGTAGTAAGTGGGATTTGAACCTGGGTCTTCTGGTTCATAGGCAAGTGTGTTACCCACTATGCTACTACCACCCCATATCAGTGTGGTTTTTAATCAGTGTGGTTATTTGTATCTGTTACGGCTTAGTTAAGTAGTTATGTGTATAAGTTACTTTATTTGCTGTTAATTGTTGTGGTTATTTGTATCTAGGTTCTATTTAGTTGTCTAGTCTGGTGTACTAGTTACTTTGGTTGCTGTGGTTGTTTTGGATCTAAGTTTTGTTTAATTGTGTAGTTTGAGGTACTAATTACTTTGCTGTTAATTGGTGAGGGTATTTGTATCCAAGTTGTGTAGTCTGGTGTACTAGTTACTTTGGTTGCTGTGGTTATTTGTAACTATGTGCGGCTTAGTTGAGTAGTCTGGTGTACTAGTTACTTTGGTTGCTGTGGTTATTTGTAACTATGTGCGGCTTAGTTGAGTAGTCTGGTGTACTAGTTACTTTGCTTATTAATCTGTGTGGTTAGTTGTAAATAAGAACTGAGTATTTGATTAGTCTGGTGTACCAGTTACCTTGTTAATAACTGTGCCTGTGCTGTGTAGTTGTGTTATTCGTATCCGTGTGTGGCGTAAACTAGTTTTTACACACAGTATTTAAGTGACGTCCCCGACTCAGGCGCTACACCGTGTTACAACGACAGTAAAGATGTAGTAGTTGTGTGTAGTGTGGATGGTAAGTCGCGTCGTGCGGGACGTGTGCGTGTACGTGTGCGCGGTGTAAAGGTGAAGTAGTTGGCGGAGCGGCGCCGAGTTGGGATTCCCGTGTCGGAGCAGGACGGAGGGGAGGACCGGTAGCTGCTCACCCCGATGCTTCACCATTCGGCCGCTTTGTGCCACACCGCCACACCGCCGGGCTCATGGTGAGGAGGAAGAAGACGCCGTCCGCTGCGGAGCCGGAGCCGGAGCCGGACAGCGGGTAAACGCGCCCGGGAAAGAGGCTCTTTTGACGGGCGGTCGGCGGCGCCGCTTCCCGTCGTCGTTTAGCGGCGAGGCGCCGAAGTGTCTCCGTCCGCGTCTCAATTTGGCCAGAAATGGGTTTTCCGCGCGGATCTCGGCCGCGTTTGGGGGAATTGTGTGAGCGGGGTGGAGGGTTCTGGGGCTGTTCGGTGCGGACAGTGAGGGGATTTGAAACAAACAGCGGCGGCGGCGGCGGCGGCCATGTTGAGCGAGGGCGAACGTCGTCTTTCTAACTTCTTGCTTGTTCTGTTTGGGCTGAACCGTGAGGATCGAACCGCGCTTGTGTTTCGACAGCATGACAGTGGGCCACAGCGACGGACTCGGGGTCGAAGGACCGAGGCGAGGCGGCATGAAGGCGGCCGGCTGCGAGGATGAGGAGGGAGAGGAGCCGAGCACAAAGAGGGACGAGGAGGAAATCCCTCACCCGGCGACCAGCGCCGCTCCGTCCTCCACCCCGAACCCCGACCAGCACCACTTCCTCCGCTCCAGCGTCCGGCCTCCCAGCAAGCGGCTCCGGAAGGACTCCCTCCCTCAGGCGCTGAACGGCCACGGCGCGACCAGGGCGAAGGGTGAGGCCGAGCTGTCAGGACGTGGGGGGGCCGCGGCGAAGATGCTGATGCACATTTACAGCATTTATCAGACGCCCTTATCCAGAGCGACTTACAGTCAGTAGTTACAGGGACAGTCCCCCCCTGGAGACACACAGGGTTAAGTGTCTTGCTCAGGGACACAATGGTAGTAAGTGGGGTTTGATCCTGGGTCTTCTGGTTCATAGGCGAGTCTGTTACCCGCTAGGCTACTACCACCCTACAAGTGCATGAATGAAGGAACTCGTCCAGACACCGGAAATGATGCCTAGAGAGGACAAAAAGTTAGTTTTTGTGGACTTTTGTGCATTTAATATGTTTGGCCTTCTCCTTCACACAGGTGGCGAAGCCAGTCCGGCGGTGTCCGCATCGGCTCCGCCCGGCCCCGTGGGGGGGGTCGGGGGCCGGAGGCGGCGCCCGCTCGGGCCCGCGGGGTCAGGGTCCCGGCGAGAAGGAAGAGAGGGGCAGCCAGAAGCGAACCCGGAGACAGTGGGAGTCCTGGAGCACGGAGGACAAGAGCAGCTTCTTCGAGGGCCTTTACGAGGTAGCGGCGACGTGCGCAGATTAAGCTGAATAAGACTTGTGTAGGACCAGGTCGGATGTGAGTGAGTGCAGTTTGTCCGATTAAAAAGTTTAAAAATCAAGAGGTAAGAAGCAAAGCTGCCATGATAGTAAGAATGTCAGTAAGAAACACACCCATGTCACGCCTCTTCTTACCTCTCTCCACTGGCTCCTGGTAGCTGCTCGCTTTGAGTTTAAATCCTTGATGCTACCTATAGGGCTGTAAATGGAAGTGCATCCTCCTATATCAATACACTACTAGCTACACTCCTGCACGCTCTCTCAGATCTGCAAACAAAATGAGACTGAAAATTGCCTCTTCACGGGGTCTCCAATCCCAATCGAATTTGTTGTCCCTGGCTTGTGTAACATCTCGCCCTGCTCCATTCGACTAGTCGAGACTACTACCACCTTTAAGAAGCAGTTGAAAACCCACTTGTTCAAATAGTATTTCAGAAGAGTCTAACACTAACACACACACTGCACAAACCCAAAAATCCGTCTATCACTCAACAATTCCTGAACATGTTCCTTGACAAGTTCGGCCTTATCAGGGCTCTTAGTTTTGTAACTCAAAATCTATAGAAACCGAACGCGAATTGCTGGTGTCTTTCGCTTGTATGTCGCTTTGGATTAAAGAGTCTGCCAAGTAAAGTAAATATTACTAAGAAGATTTATGTAAGGGACGGGCATGGACCTTTCTTTTGGAAACAGCTTTCTGTCATTGTTTTTTAACCTTGTTCTTTATTTGCTGTGTAGCATGGGAAGGACTTTGAGGCCATTCAGAACAATATCGCGTTGAAGTATAAGAAGAAAGGGAAGCCGGCCAGCATGGTGAAGAACAAGGAGCAGGTCCGGCATTTCTACTATCGCACGTGGCACAAGATCTCCAAACACATCGACTTCAACAACGGTGAGGCTCTTCTTGAGCGACCAGGTGCCGTGCGCGGCTGTCAGGTGACGTCCTCTTGTGTCGAGGGCTGTGGGGTGGCAGCGTCGGTCCACCGATGACTTGACCCGTTTGAGCACACTTACACAAAATCCGCCACAAAGACACACCCCGTCAAATCCTCTTTAGAAGCCCAGCTGGTGCAAGGCGACGTAACAGGTTGAAGCAGATTTGGTTGTTTTGAGAGGTTGAGATCTTCTCCTCTTCCCCAGCTTACTCTCGTGTGCTGAAGAAGTCATCCCAGGAGCTGTACGGGCTCATCTGCTATGCAGAGCTGCGCAAGAAAGTTGGAGGCTGTGAGTTACTGCGTCTCCTTTATTCGTCGGTTATTCATGGTGTTAATTTTTTTTACGTTGTAATGCTGTGTTTTTTCTTTATTAGTGATGGATGATAAGAATGTGACTAAGCTCAACGAACTCATTCAGCAAGGGTAAGCGTAACCTTTCGGTGATTCTCAAATCTAGTGCTGTAACGTTCTGTGACTTGCAAAAAAAAAAAATGATCATGTATGAATTTTCAGAGCCACAACGGTGCGATCCAAAGGAAGGAACCTGCGAATCAAGGCCCCAATGTGCAGAGCGCTGAAGAAACTCTGCGACCCCGATGGTCCGTGCTTGAGAACGGGAGAAAAAAAAAAGAAATGAACATTTAGCAGGGTTCCTACAGTCATTAAAAACCTGGAAAAGTTATGGAGTTTGAAAAGAGCATTTTCCAGACTTTAAAAAGTTTTTGAATATAGAATAGACATCTGGAAGTTCTGGAAAAGTCATTGAAATCTGATTGACATATGAATTTATAATTTTATAGTTCTTTTCTAAAAATGTGAAAGAACCCAGATTGTCAGTTGTATTCTGTCTGATGCACATGTTTATTCTTTTTCATTTTGCTTTGTGTGCAGTTATTGCAGATGATGTAGTGAATGATGGGATGAAATGGTTGGTATGTGGGTGTGTGTTCAGGCAGTGGCATCTGTCCAGTGTGTGGGTGGGGTGGTTTCTATAGTTACGGGATGTAACGCCGTCACAGGACAAGAGGATGATACAGACACCTCTGTCTTTTTTTTTTTTTTGCCAGGAGTGAGCGATGAAGAGGACCAGAAGCCCGTTCGGTTACCCTTGAAAGTTGCCGTGGAGCTCCAGCCACGGAACAACCACTCATGGGCTCGGGTTCAGAGCCTGGCGCACAACCCACGTCTTCGGTGAGCTCTGTGGCAACATTGCACCTCTGCCCACTCATATCAAGCACAGACGTTCACAGTGCTGATTGGCTCGGCTCTTTTTCCAGCATGATGGTGGAGCTGCACAGGAAAGTGTCCAGTTTGATTGAGTTCCTGAAGCAGAAGTGGGCGGTGCAGGATGAGCGAATTGTATCCTTCAGCAGAGTGTCTTCTTGCTTGTGTGACAACTGCACTTAACCAGATCAGTTAGACCCGTACAGAAGGATCTGATAAGTTATGTGAATGTGGTGGAATGATTGTGGTAGCTTGATATTAGGTATATTTAGATGGAGAGATATCTGTAGGAGGACAGGAGCTAAATGCTAAGCATTAGCAAATAATTTGTGTGTGTGTGTGTGTGTGTGTGTGTGTGTGTGTAAAATCAGTATCAATGTGTTTTAGGTAGGTGGTAGTAGCCTAGTGGGTAACACACTGTCCTATGTACCAGAAGTCCTGGGTTCGAATCCTTCTTACTACCATTGTGTCCCTGAGCAAGACACTTAACCATAAGTTGCTCCGGGGGGGGGGGACTGTCCCTGTAACTACTGATTGTAAGTCGCTCTGGATAAGGGCGTCTGATAAATGTAAATGTTTTAGTCATTCAGTCTTAAACTTTAATTAACTTTAACTGCTTTATTTAGATATGGGTATAAGTGGTTCTGGTTTAAAACAGACCGTAGGCATGCTTGCTGGTGTTACTGTTAACCAGTACGATTCATTATAATGTGTTTTACATGAAATTAGCAGGAGGATTTTTGGAAAGACTCCTTAACTCGCAGCGTTCAGCGTAAGAGCCTAGTGGAGCGCGAGTCGCTGCAGGGGCTTCCCCAGAGCGCAGCGTCTGAAGAGCTGCTGCTCTTTCCCACAGAGAGCAGCACGGTTATGGCGTTGCCAGGCGTGGCACGGGTAGTGCACTCTAAAGTCTCGTGCACAGTGCACTGGCAGGAGAGCGGGCGGGGCCGGCCAGGCGTGAGGGACCTACCCGCTGTCCATATTCTGGGCATTCAGCCTGGTGGGCGTGGCCCAGGGCGCCCTGGGAAGAGTGCAGGCTCAGTGAAGGCAGATGGACTCGTCGCAGAGAATTCGGACTGTAGCGCCGTAGCAGGAGCCGGCGGGCCTGACGTCCCTCCGGCTCCTCCTCCGGGTTCATCTCCGCCGTCGCTCCAGTTGGGAGGACAGGGCAGTGGGCAGGGCCTGGCCGAGCCTGAGGGGACTCCTTCAGACCCCAACCCTTCCGAACAGAACAAGGAGGATGCGGTACCAGGTGAAGTGGTCTCCCCGGAGAGCGCGCCTCTAGCAGACCCCCCGGTACGCTCCGAGGGGGAGGGGCTGACTGCTACAGGGAGGTCTCCAGAGCAGATCAGAGAGGCTGGCTGGAGCGTTCGAGGATCAGAGAACGTCACACTGGCTGAACTCTACCTAATGCTGGGTAAACCAGGTAAACTACAGCTGGAGTATGATTGGCAGCCTAAAGCCCGCCCTCCAGCTTCAGCCCAGCCCCTTTCACGCAACATTCTCCGCTGCCTCCTCCGACTTGTTTCTACTGAGGTCAACCCCAAGCCTGTGAGTAAAATCTCAGATTGCACTGGAACACCAAAACTTCTCGAGCTTTATTTAAACGTGTGTGTGTGTGTGTGTGTGTGTGTGTGTCTGTCAGGCTCTGGAAGTTTGTTCGGTGGGGACGTCTCCAATAAAGCCGGGTCAAGAGGATCAATCTTCATCTCTGACACCCCCAGGAAAGACCCCAGCAGGAGGAGCGCGAAGCCCCAGCTGTGGACGGCAACAGAGCACAACGCGTACTGCCAAACTGCTGCTGCCGAATGCTGTTACTACAGGTTACTACACACACAACACACTCACGCTACACACATCTCACATGCAGTGACTAGAAATGTGGTTAGTCTGCAGTCTGGCTGACGCCGTTTTCCCCTTAGGTGGGCGCAATCTATCGCGACCCCTGATTGTTTCTGGGTGTGACAGTGACGGCGGGGTGTTCGCGGTGCCAACCACGCTGCCCCCCAACAGCTCCCGCCACTCACGCATGTTCTCCCCTAATAAGGAAGCAGAACTTGCATTCCGCCAGCAGCTCGACTCCATCAGCGTGAGTACAAGACGAAACCAGATGTGTTATTCAGATCTACATTTACAGCAGTTACCAGACGCCCTTATCCAGAGAGACTTGCAGTCAGTATTTACAGGGACAGTCCACCCTGGAGACACTCAGGGTTAAGTGTCTTGCTCAGGGGTAGTAAGTGGGGTTTGAACCTGGGTCTTCTGGTCCGTAGGCGAGTGTGTTTCCCCCTAGGCTACTACCGCCCTACGATGAGGTTCTTTGTTGCGGTGGAGTTCAGGTGAACAAGACCATCTTCTGATCAAATCACTGTTCTGTGTGTGCAGTCCGATATTTTCCTCCCGAAGCAGCGGAAGCTGGGTAGATGTCGGCCTTTGAGGAAGCCACTTGTGGTCCAGGTGGGTCTGGGTGTAAAGGCTCATTTTCCTCACTTTTTCTGCAGAGTGACAATTTATTTGTTCCTTTGTTTTTGAAGAGAACACTGTTGCCCCGGACGACAGGTGACACATCGCCACATGTCTGTTCGTTCTCCATCCTCTCCAATTCTTCAGCCACAGGTGACTCACATGCTTGAACATACACGTGCTGAAAAACTTGCAGTAAATTACTTTATTGGTTATTTTTCTGTTTTTTATTTTTCATAGGAACTGGCTCTTTCCGGCCAATCCAGTCTAGTCTCCCTTTATCTCGCCCCTTCGTGTCCAAAGCCACACCCTCCAGCACCTCCACTCCAGCCTCTTCCACTGAGCTCTCCAGTAAGGCTCTCCTTCTCTTCATATATCACCATGTGCTTTGAGGTCAGGAAATTTAGTGATTTATTTGTTTATTTTTGTTTCTTTCTCCCTTTACTTCCTGCATATTAGGTGCAATTGATTTTGCAGCCAAGTCTGCGGGAATCATCCCAAACAGCCCGTGTAGACAGATTGAAGCCCCTCCTGTTGTGGACGATGTGATGGAGCTTGAGCAAACCACGGACACTGTGCCGGCACCTTCCCAGCCCAGCATTCAGGAAGAACAAACAGATGTAAGATAAAGGGATTCTGTTTTTACTTAATTCTGTTTAAACTGGCTTTAATTATATTCCGCATGAGTTAGATTCAGCCATACACCGCTCTTAATTTTTCAGGAATCGTTCCAAAACAGTCTACCCCCACCGTCTCCCATGGGGGCACCAGATTCCCTGCTGGCTCCTCCCAGTGTCGCATCCCTATTAGACATATCTCTTCCTGGCCCCCCCGAGGAGTCACTCCCGTCTGGAGAACCACACACACAAATTAGCGACTCCATCATAGAGCTCGCCATCAACTCTGCACAGTATGGTAACGTCTAGCTTGTAAGCATGTATACATTGAACTAATTAAGATGTACTTTGTATGAGTAGGTAATATTTCCTCTGTCTGTCCTTTATTTTTTTTACAGGCGATGGGGTGTCCCTCTCCTCTGCTAAACTAAATGGGAATGACACTCCCAAACTCCTTCCCTCCCCCTCAGACAGCCCTGCACGCAGCTGGATCCCATCCCCTACCCACGACCCGCAGTGGTACCCCAGTGACTCCACAGATTCCACACTGGGCTGCCTTCTCTGTGAGTAGCCCACACAACTGCAGGCACACTTCATCAATTCTTTTCCGGAGTTTGGAGGTGTTTTTTTGGAAATTGACCCGCTGTCAATTGGATACCGAGTACTGATACCTAATAGCCAAAATAAACTGTGTAACACTGTACTTATTGTAATCATGTGTACTATATACTGCAGAATCATGGAGCGGTGACTCTCATTCATATGTACACTTTGGAAATCTTATTATTGTTAAATTATTATTATTGAAATCTTATTTTTTTTTTTATTAAATGCCATGTTAAAGGAAGGTGGGGCAGTGGTGGGCTAGTTGGTAAGGAAGCGGATTTGTAATCGGAAGGTTGCTAGTTCAAATCCCAAACCGCCAAGGTGTCAACGAGCAAAGTAGTAAAATCAGAGGACACATTGCGTTGTCACGGTGTGCTGTGCTGCAGTGTTTCATAAGGACAATCATGTCACTTTTCACCTCAGATTGAGGTGTGAATAGCAGCAGGTTGTACTAAGCACAGCGTAGATTCATATCAATCAGCCATAACATTATTATTAATGAGCAGGTCACCATATTGCACACCAAAACAGCCCTGACAAGGCTTCTGGCACCAAATCCTCCAAACAGTTCAGTGATGGGATTAATGAAAGTTTTATTCATCAGTCCTCAACACCTTCTTGTCTTCCGTGGTGGTGTTTCATAGCCCAGGCATGCCTCTTTTGGTCACATCTTTTGAGGTTTGTCCTCAGTGCGCATGACCGAACCAAGAACTGACTACAATCCTGCTGGCACAGTGAGTGACATGGACACTCAGCTTGTTGAGTTGTGTCTGACACACCAAAGCCTTTATTGTCGTGGCCTCGCCCAGCAACAATTCTGCCCACAGGATTTTCAGCATGGCTACTAATGTGGATTCTCTTCGATGTTTCTGCTTTCGGGCACAGGAGTCCGACGTTTTCATATTGCTCCTGTAGAGTGAGCAATCATGTTGCAGCCAAGTATCTGAACATAAATTGTGAACATGTAGTTTTAGTCGTACAGTTTGAGCTGGCCGTTTACCAAAGGACTGTCGACCCTGGACAACCAGTTAACAAACGTGAGCCACTTCTCCACATCTGCAGATCTGTGGTCTGTATCAGTGTTTCCCAACGCTGGTCCTGGAGGAACTTCTGCCAATAAGATTTCATTCCAGCCCACATGTCTTCACAACCTGCCCCACTCATTATTAGACCATTAAGAACCACCTGAGCCTAATAAAGGTGCCACTGAGGTGCCACTGAGCAAAGCACAGTCCCCACACACTGCTCCCCGGGCGCCTGTCATGGCCGCACACTGCTCACCAAGAGTGATGGGTTAAATGCAGAGGACACATTTCGTTGTGTTCTCACTTCACTTTCATACTTGTCTTGTGGACTGTAATGTGATATTAAAACAAGTAACCGCTCAAGAGGAGGAAATAAGTGTAAATATTCTTATGATAAGCATAAAAAGACATGATGTGTGTGTGTGTGTGTGTGTGTGTGTGTGTGTGTGTGATCTATTGAGCCCCCTCATGCACGGCTGACCGTCTTTATCTTGACCGTCCTACAGCGAGTCTGGTGTCTCCTGATAAGGTTCGCAGGGCACAGCTCCCCCCAGTGGGGTCTTCCAGTGGTACAGCACTCCTGGGACCCAGCCTGCTGGACAGTAACTCCCATGATTCCTTTCAGTCCAGGGGCTTGCCTGATGTGACAGAGGTGAGTTGCTTAGATCTTCCAGTCCATGGTTTGTTCAGAATATTTACACGGCATTGGCCTGTAGATATATTATGCATAGCAAATATTAGGGCTGCACAATTATGGCCAAAATGATTATCTTGATTATTTTTAGCAGTATTGTAATCACGATTATTAATCACGATTATTCATTGTTAGGTAAAATGCATTTTTATTGCACTTTCTATTTTAAGCCAACATGCAAAAAGGCACATACTACAAGGAACAGGAACATACTACAGGCCTACAGATTTTTGGCAATAAAAAAACTTTTTCATTTTCTGGCTTAAGAGATGACCGGTCGGGTCACGATCAAAATACTTAATTTTTAATATTAAATGAATACAGATGCTACAGTCAGTAACTTGAAGAACGTTTTTTGTCGAACACAAAATTTCATAAGATACAAGATGATTTAAAAAAAAAAAAAAAAAAAAATTGTATGCATGGAACGTTTGTTTGTGCATTATTACAGCCACTTGTGGTGCATTTTTGCTTGTCATCAGAGAAGAGGGGTTGAACGGGCTTGGAACTAGAGTTGTAATTCTTGGCCCAAGCCAAGAGGTTGCCGCTCATACAGTCTGTGCTTTTGGACGTTGGATTGAGAAAGTGCTTGATTTGAAAAGCAGCAGTGCCCGCTATTTAAAATTTTATATCGCTAACTATCATCTTAATTTAATGGTGGCAGCCAAAATCGTGATTGTAATTTAAAATTTGATTAATTGTGCACCCCTAGCAAATATGTATGATATAGTTCGTTTTGTTCCATTTTTAATTTCATACCAAGACATACCAGTAGCCTTGAATTGGATTTTGCCCTTTATTTATCATAATGCGGTTGTGATGCATGCACCGGGTCTGCACAGATTGCAGCATTCCAACTCCATGGAATTAAATGACGTAGAAGTTGTATTTATGAACCCCCTGACTCTTCTGATTGGTCAATACTTTTGTTCCTGTAGGTGGACAGCCAGTTGGCCTGCATGATGAGTGAGAGCAGCGTGGATTACATCGCCCGCTTCAATGACCTTGCCCAAGAGCTATCGGTCACAGAGTCACCTCTCCCACCCCCTGGAGTCTGATCTGCTCTGTCCCAGCAGTGTGTGTGACAGGCTGGCCAAGTCCGCTAGGAATTATAGACAAAAGGAAGTGCAATAGTCACCTACAACCCCCACCAATTCAGGATCAGATTGTCTGTGTGTCGTTCTGAGACTGTACACTGTACAGACATGCTCCCCCTCTGCCATATTTGATCAAAGTCATCCTTGACTCATTGTGTGGGTGATGCAGTGATGTTTGCCGTTTTTAGTCTTAAATGTTTCTCGTGTTGGTCAGCCAATTCTGTTTTGCCTTTTCTGTTTGTCTGGTATCGATTCTCAGTTCATTTCCTGTCCTAAATAAAGGGATGGAGCTTCACCGTAGGGTTTCAGCAATATGCAGGACACATTTGTAGTTCTATGTCTGTTGATGTGTCAGCGATTCCCTTTACCATTCAGTAATGTGACGTTTTGGTAGAACCAGAGTGTTCTGTAAAATGCAGAAAAGCCATATGAGTGTGTGTGTGTGTATCTGGTCCCTAGCCCCACATGTTCCCCGTGGCTTCATATCTGAAATTCCTGTCTGCGGTTGCTGCTCTGTGGAATGTCTACCACTTTTGCCACATGTTGAACTGGATGGATTGATGGACTGATGGACTTTAATTGTGAAATTTCCTTCAGTGACACTATCAGGCCGCGCACCACACTCAGGAAGTGGAATGGACTGGTGCCTGCAAACACTAAACAGCCATATGCATACCATGTACACGTGGCTCATGGAAATCCTCAGGAAGGTGCGCTTCAGCCCGGCCGCCGGTCATTTCTGAAGCATCATCTGGAGACCAAGGATGGAAGAAGAGAGGACCTTCCTTCTGGTCATTTTCTGCTCCCTGGACTGGTCACACTAAGTTTGGTGTGAGGCTGGCAGATCTGAAGCTGATCGTGCTGGAGAGCACATGTGTACAGAAAACAAATTCCAATATTCCTTACGCTTATGATTTAACATGCTGTAAATTATTGTTTGGATTATTTATTAATAACCATTTGTTGTTTCTTATTTAAGGACGAGACCTCTAAAATAGATACAAATGAAACGTGGCTTTGTGTGTGTGTGTGTGTGTGTGTGTGTTCATGATGATCCCGGCCGGAACTGTGGCTCCGCCCACTTCATATCTGATTGGATGGTGCGACATGTTGTGACGCCAAGTATTGGCCAATCAATTTTCTTGCGCACTTCCGGGTGTCGACGGGTGTTTCCGGTAAGAACCGCGATCTGTTGGTATGTTTCGCTTGTCTCTTAGTTGATTGATCGTCATGTAGGAATATGAAGCATGTGCTGTATGAACGTGGTGGTGGATGATGATGATGATGATGACCTCGACCACGTGCAGGAAAATGGAGGGCGCGCTGGCTGCTCTGACCCCGCTGCTCCTGGGCGGATTCGGGCTCATGGCGCTCTGTCGGCTCGTCCAGAGGCTGCGACTGAAGAACCGAGTCCGGGACCGAGTGGTGGTCATCACCGGGGCCAGCTCCGGACTGGGCCGAGGTGAGCAGCCCGGACACACCGCAGTCCGTCCCCGCGGCCGCAGCTCAGCCTCTCCCCCGTCTGCTGCCTTGCAGAGTGCGCCCGGCTCTTCCACCAGGCTGGAGCGCGGCTGGTTCTCTGCGGCCGAGAGCGATCCAGCCTGCAGGAGCTGGCTCAGGAGCTGACAGAGTCGGCTCACGGAGAGCTGAAGGTGACACCACTTTTATTCACGTCTAAACAGTGTATTTGGAGAATAATTCTTATGTTCTATATTATCTCACCGGCCTATATACATACATAGTCGGGGAAACTATTTTAACCCCTGCTGAAGTCTGCAGTCATAAAGAAATTATCGTTGAAATATTTTTAAAATGGTACGTTTATTTGAACAGAGAAATAGAACAATAACAACAATAAAAAGTGATTAATTTGCAATTTAATGAATTAAGTATTTGATCTCATGTCAATCAGCAAGATTTCTTGTATGTGGCCACAGGGATTGGACATTGGGACATTTTGTCCCACTTTGAAGATCCTCTGAAGATTGTTCATGTTTTGTGGCATATTTGGGAACTCGAACCTTCAGCTTCCTCCACAGATTTTCTATCGGATTGAAGTCTGGAGACTGACAGGCAGCATTCCTTCTCCTCCAAACACATCGAGTTCAGTTGAGCTTTAGGCCTTATCTGACCACAATACTTTCAGCCAGTCCTCCTCTGAATCAATCAGATGTTTAGTGGTGAACCAGTACATTGCTTCCTTGAGCAGGGGGACCTTGCGGGCTGCAGGATTTCAGTCTTGTTTTCTTGGTGAACATGGTCCCAGCTGCCTTGAGATCATTAACAAGTTCCTCCCGAGTAGTTCTGAGCTGGTTCCACACCGTTCTCATTATCACTGAAACTCCACAAGGTGAGAATTTGCGTGGAGATCCAGATGGTCATGTAGCCCATTCCAGCCTTGTGTAGGTCCACAATCTTGTCTCTTTGGCCTTGGCCATGGTGCAGAGTTTAGAAGCTTCTAATGGTGTCTTATACAGGTGATTAGTTGAGAAGCTCCCAATCACCAAAATACAACTGCATAGTTTTTCAGATGTTATTGTTCTGCGTTTCGCTCTTCAAATAAACCTACCATTGAAATTATCGACTTATTTGGTTAGTGGGTAACTTACTAAATCAGCAGGGGATCAAATATCAAATGTATCTGTGTGTGCACACATATATTTGTGTATTTTAAAAGAAAGTTTTTGTTATGAATCATTATAAAAGGCCTATCTCTAATATTAATTTTTTTTCAGCTTAAGGTTTGTATCTTTTTTTCTAAGTCATGCTCACAAAATTGTATTTTATTATAACGAAGCATGAAGCAAGAGATTCATTGGATGTTGTATTAGAAACGGGGTTTCTAGAAGGAAACTTTATTATTTTATGATGTAAATAAATACCATTTTTATAATAAATGTTTTACTATTTCTATATATGATGCAATTTGCAAAGGATACCCAGCCACTGGGGACGCATGTGATCGTGCGTTCCTTGGTGACTGTCCCATGCTCGGGTAAATGGGGCGGGTTGCATCAGGAAGGGCATCCTGCGTAAATAAGGTGCATGTATGTACAATACAGGCCAAAATTTGACACACCTTCTCATTTTATGTGTTTTCTTTATTTTCATGACCATTTACGTTGGTAGATTCTCACTGAAGGCATCAAAACTATGACTGAACACGTGGAATTATGAAAATAAAGAGAACACATTGAATGAGAACTTTTGGCCTCTACTGTATTTGAATGCACTGAGTGCTATATTATGTTTTCTCCTAGACATACACTCCGTGCATCGTCACCTTTGACCTCTCTGATGTGGACAAGGTTGCTATGGCAGGGTCGGAGATTCTAAGACAGTGTGGCCATGTGGACATCCTCATCAACAATGCTGGTGTCAGTTACCGTGGAAACATCATGGACACACACGTATCTGTGCAGAAGCAAATCATGGAGACCAATTATTTTGGGCCTGTTGCATTAACCCAGGGTAAGAAAGTAAGGAAATGTGGTCAGCAGGTCCCTCAGCCAGTCTAAACTTCATAAGACGTTTGCTCTAATCTAAATCTGTATCTCTAGCGGGTAAGGAAGGCGACTTGTAACTGAAAGGTTGTGGGTTCAAATCCCAAACCGCCGAGGTGCACTGAGCAAAGCACCGTCCCCACACACTGCTCCCCGGGCGCCTGTCATGGCTGCCCACTGCTCACCAAGGGCGATGGTTAAAAGCAGAGGACACATGTCACCGTGCATCACATTGCTAAAAAATATTTTTCATCCGGAACTGTGTATTGTCTGTCATTTATTATTCCTGATCCATTTCATGTAGCCATCCTCCAGTCCATGGTGAGTCGGCACAGTGGCCACATTGTTGCAATCAGCAGCATCCAGGGAAAAATCTCCATTCCCTACAGATCAGCCTGTAAGTACGGAACACGGTTAAAGGATTTGATCACGCGTCCCACATCTTTTAATAATCGGCATTTTCTAAATGACAGATTCGGCATCTAAGCATGCCATGCAGGCGTACTTCGACTGCCTCAGGGCAGAGGTGGAACGGTTTGGGCTGCAGGTAACCGTCGTCAGTCCTGGATACATCAGAACAAACCTTTCGATCAATGCAATCACTGGGGATGGATCGAAATATGGAGGTGAGTGACAATCGCGAGAAAAGCCGCAACAAAGCAAAAGACCTCTGAGGATGGGAATCTTCTTTAGAGGGCCAGTTGTGGGTTTGTATAAATGTTAGAAATGGAATTGATCGGTGTCTACGTTTCTCCTGTTAGTGATGGATAAGACCACGGCCACAGGATGGGATCCAGCAGAGGTGGCCCGAGCCGTCCTGACAGCTGTCAATCACAGACAGAAAGAGGTCGTCCTGGCTGGGCTGCTGCCCATCTTGGCCACGTACATTCGCCTCCTTTGCCCCAGTCTCTTTTTCAGGCTGATGGCGGCTCGCGCCCGCAAAGAGCCGGCCGTGAAAGCCGAGTGAAAATGGACAGGAAGTGATGAGTGAAAGGAAGTCCTTCGTCCATTTCCGCGCTGCATCGCTGTTTAAGACCCAGTTCACATTGATGGTCGCTCCATTTTTGATTGTGTGAAGCGTTGAACTGCTGATGAACTGTTATGAATTCTACTGAATTCCATTCAAAAATCTGTGTATGTAAGACCAGAATAGACTTGAACTGCTTTTATATTTCCTCCATACTAGTGATTTAATGTATTTTGGAAGTTCTAATTCGAGGCATTTTCAGTCTAGGAGCCCAGTGCAAAAAAACAAGCTTCTTGATGGAGAAAATCTGCATCTTCCATTTGCTCTTAATTAAATCTGACTAACACCAAATGCTTGTAATTCACTTCACCAGTAAGTGCTGCATAGCAACGTGGTTGAAATGGGCACAGTGAGAGAAGCAACCAGGAAGCCCAATCCCGCTTTCATTAAAAAAAGAGAAGAATGGGGGAAAAAAAATCACACACGCTGGAATAATTCCAGAAGAATCATGTAAAGGGTTGAAATATTTAAAAAAAAAAAAAGTCAAACTATACGTCAGCGTAGCTCCTTTCAAACGCATCACAGTAAATGGCAACAATAGAAAGACCATCCCAAAGCATCCTGGGAAATGTCCGCAGAATAAAACGAAGCAGCAGGATGTGGTAAGGTTTGAAAACTCCTACGGTTTAATGAGTCAAGGTACAGTACAACTACACATGGGTCAAAGGTCAGAGATCAGTAATACTTCAAAGCGGTCGGTCCACATCCCCGCTGAACACCGCTCCAGGCTTGCCCTTTCTCGCGAGCGTAGCGTGTCGGTGTGGGTGTGTGTGTGTGTTGGTGTCTGGGGACGAGTGTACTGGTGACGTTGCTTTAAGTTGGGGCAGGGGGGCGTGGTCTGTTCCCCACGACCTGCTGGCGACAGACGTCTGTGGTCCACCTGCTTGGCAAATTTTCAGTCACTGTGTCTGTGTGGGATCTGCTCTAACCCGCCTCCCTGTGTGTGTGTGTGTGTGTGTGTGTGTGTGTGTGTGTGTGTGATGTAACGTGTGTGTCGTTTTCCCATTTCTTTATTTTTTGGAAGGGGTGTGTGTGTGCACCAGCGCTCGCTCGCTCATACGGCGTAGAGTTCGTAGATCTTCTTGATGCAGTAGGCCAGCGCGGCGAGCGCTATCGTGTTGTGGAGTCTCTTTCTGTGGACGTCGTCCCGCCTCACCAGGACCACCGGCGAGGACGAGGTGAGCGTGTGCAGAGGCAGGCGGGAGAGTTTTTGGCTGTCGTACTCCACCTGGTACTTGCAGCAGGGGTCAAACTGCCAGGAGATGCCGTAGAGGGCGGCGCAGGCCAGGCTGAGGGCGCCGGCGGGGAGCGCCACGTACCGGGAGTATTCGACGGGCAGCGCCAGCGGCGTCAGCAGGCACGCCGCCCCCGACAGCACGGCCGTCTTGTGCAGGCAGTTGCCCACGGCCACCCAGCGGGCCGTCTCGTCGCCGATGCGCGTGGGCTCGATCACGATGTAGCGGTACTGCGCCTCCAGGGCCTGCTCCAGCTCGTACTCGAACTGCTCCTGCGCGTTCTCGCCGTTGTAGATCTCGTGCACGATGTAGCACTCCGCCGCCGCCATCACTGCCCTGTCCACACGGGAACACACCACAGCAGGCCATGAGCTCCAGTACCGGAAAATATAGTAATATACTCGTTAAAATCAGAGTTCATGTTACTGTAATTATTAGCTGTAAACGGAATGGGCGGCCGGTGCCGGTCTCCCCACCACTCTCTTAACACTCCAGGGGGTCGCACTGCGTTTGCAAAGAAGGCGTGGCTATCTAAACACCTGGTACGGTGGGGAAGTGGTGGCCTAGCGGTTAAGGAAGTGGCCCCGTAATCAGAAGGTTGCCGGTTTGAATCCCGATCTGCCAAGTTGCCACTGAGCAAAGCACCATCCCCACACACTCCTCCCCGGGCACCTGTCATGGCTGCCCACTGCTCACCAAGGGTGATGGTTAAATAAAGGGGACACATTTCACCGTGTGCTGTGCTGCTGTGTATCACTTTACTGATAATGTCGGTGTTGTAGACACTGACAACACCTGCTCCCTCCATTCCTGCCGCGTGTGTTTCGAAGCGGAAGAACGAACACAGTCCGATTCGACGTTTTGATTCTTTGACCATGGCGTGCGCACAAGGCCGCCAAACGATGCGCCGTGTGACACCCTCACTGTTCCACTTGCATGCACAGAACCAATCAGACTAATTCGGTGCTGCACACGCCATAGAAAATAATGGGTTTCAGAGCAGAGTGCAGCGCTTCCTGTGTTTGGTGTAAAAATGGCTGTAGCCCCGAGGGCGCACGTGTCCCCCCCACCATGTCCAATCACGTTGCAATGATGTCCCCGAGTAATACAGTCATGCTCACCAATCAGATGTGACCCATGTTAAAGCCACGCCCACTTAAATGCAAGTAATGGTGCACGCTCTCTACTCGTGGTACACTAGTTACAGTGCAGATCATATTTTGATGTATGGTTATGCTTAAGTTTATAATACACATAATATAGTAAATAATTGTGATGTGTCAAATCCCGATTAGATTTTTTCATAAAATTCCACACGTATTCCACACCGCTACCTCCTCATCAGAGAGGAAACCAGCCAATTCAAGAAGGTTATTAGAAGATTCTCAGCAGAGCTTCACCACCGTTATCTGAAACAACCTAGACCGAGCTCATCAAAATATTCCTAAAGGCCACGACGGGACACCCCATATTCCCCAGTTTTCACCAGGCAGTGCAGGAAGTGTCCAGGCCCTGACTGGTTCCCTGCTACAATCTTTGCAATCCCCTCTATTATGCCCAGATTTTTCAGAATCCTGCAAACCCAGTTCCCTCTCGCTCATTCACTGAGGCCTGTACGACTAACTGTTAATAAAAGAAAGTCAAAGTGTCACTTGTGATACACAGCAGCACAGCACACGGTGCACACAGTGAAATTTGTCCTCAGCATTTAACCCATCACCCTTGGGTGAGTAGTGGGCAGCCATGACAGGCGCCCAGGGATCAGTGTGTGGGGACGGTGCTTTGCTCAGTGGCGCCTCGGTGGATCAGGATTCGAACCGGCAACCTTCTGATTACTGGGCCGCTTCCTTCACCGCTAGGCCACCACAGCCCCACTATTTGCTGCCCATGACTAATTTGGTTTTCACTTCATGGTTCCAATGGAGTCCTATGCTTTTTAAACTGGACAGTGAACCATCTTGCTCTATCCCTTCGTAGCTGTGAGGAGATTTTGGCCATTCGGAAAAATAACATCTGACAAATTAATTTTCCAGGAAAGTTAACTCTTCCCTACTGACATTAAAGCACAACGCTTGAACCTTTACCCATTTTCCTCCCAGACTTGTAAAGGACAAGTTATCTCAGTGGGGCAGCGGTGGCCTAGCAGGTCTGCTATCACCTTAATAAACCAGAATTGACAAAGATGTGCGCACCGGTCACATCTCTTGTTGGACGTAAAATTAAAACACCGATTTCAACACAATCTTGGGTGTGGCATCCATGCAGGTGAATTGAGGTCTATAAAAACATATAGAAGTATGCCTGTCAGGGAAATCGATCATCTTTCACTGAACGGAACAATACCTTTTGTAAGAAATATTACTAATAAAATGTAAGGATTTATGCGCTAAAAGTTAAGAGTAATTAAAAGTTTTGAACTGTATTTTACCACGAAGCATTTGAAAACCACTGGTGTTGAGTTTGAAACGAGTGCGAGGATGAAGGCGCCGTCCACTGCTCCCGTGTTAAAACGCGCTCGCCGTCAGCGGCGCGACATTTCCGCCGGCCGCCTCGCCGCCCTCCCGGTAACAGACCCAGCTGGTGCGCGGCCGCGAACCTCCAGCCAAGGACGGGCCGGCTAGCGTTAGCCGGCTAGTTCCGAGCGCAAGTAAGTCAAGCTAAGTAAGCGACCACAACACCATCCGAGCAGAAAACACGCAGAGTTCGGCGGCCGCAGCAGCAGGCGGCCCCGCGGCGAGGACTTCCGGGACGCGGGAGGCGGACATACACGTACACAAGCCGCGCTTCGCTCATTAATAAACCAAACTTTCATTCGCGCGAATGTTTCGGTATTACTGACCTCTCCCTGTTGACTGGGACACCGCGCCTCCTTCCCAACGCCGCCATCTTGAGGAATCACCGATCGTGGTGATGTCAAGAGTGCTGCAGTGGATCATGGGAAATGTAGTGCAGTTGTGAAGTTGTACCAGGTCAGGGAATCGTTTTGTACTACATTTCCCACCACGACGTTGGAAGGGCACGTTCCACTTATTAATAAGCGCGTGTAATTTTGTAAAGCCAGATTCTGTTGACTGATAAATCTATAAAACATTTTTACATCAACGCGGTTTCATGTAAATTGAATGAATGCGGGAGTATTTACTCCTTTATGAGAAAAATCCAATGAGGCCAACCGAGGACAGTTGTCAGCAGGACAAACCTTTTATGAAAGTAATTTTTTTACACAACGCAAAAACGTACTCTAAAAGTGATATAATTTAGGGCACAGCAAAAACAAATGTAGCTGCACGAATGACTTACCCATTCTGTTGGCCGGTCCCGTCCTCAGCCTGTCCAGGACAGTGGGGACCCGCTCGTGCGCATGGCTCATTCTTCCGCTGGCCCGATTTGCAAGACACGTATGGAAATTCTGTATATTATTAATTGTGAACTGTTAAATTTCAATAAAGCTCTCAACCCGGCTCACACGAGATACAATAATTTTTCTAACATAATATTGCACGTATGATTGGCAGTCAAAATTAGCGTGTTAATAGCTGGGAACAATTTCTAAATGTTAATCCATTAAAGTCAATGAACAGCAGCAATTTACTTTCTGTGTGGGATCTGACCCGTAACATGGATGTGAAATTCATTCTAGTCAGAGATGGTCCCTACATACAGATGGAGACGGACAGTTGAGGAGTTTTTGAGGGCATTCAGATTATGCATTTATTTAAGTATTGGACTTGTATTCTTTTCAGGGTTCAAACACGGGAGTAACGTGCTTGTGGTATCGGAATCAGGATGAAAATAGATAAAGACACAATGCTTTGCAATAGACAACCCATGAGGTATGCGGAAATGTATATATGATGTGTGTGTAGTGGGCTCCCCTGTATACAAAAAATGCACACACTATACTTTTTTTGTTGGTTCACCTTTAGCCTTGGTTATGGCATGCATTCGCTATGCCGTTGTTTCGATCAGCTTCTGGAATGTCACAACATTCATTTCCATCTTGCATTCATGTTTCACCAAGATATAGTAGAGATGATGGTACAGTGGGACCGCTGGGCAAATTCTTCTCCACCACATCTCAACGATTCTCAATGGGGTTAAGGTCTGGACTCTGTAGTGGTCAGTCCATGTGTTCATTTACGGCACCTAGCAATCAGTAATCAGAGGGACAGTCAGGCCCAAGTGTCTTGTTCAGGGACACAATCGTAGTAAGAGGAGTTTAAACATGGGAATTTGTGGTCGTCTGGTCCATAGGTTAGCGTGTTACTCACTACGCTTCCACCACTGCATGCCACCCCCATGATGCCTCATGCTCCCTGAGCCACTCTTTCACAGTTCATCCTGATGAATCCTGGCATTGACATCTTGGGAAATGGATTAGGGAAGAAGAAATTTCCTGTTGGAATAACCTGGTCACTCAGTATATAGTCAGCTGTCTTCATTTTTTGGGGACATAATGTTGCTGAACCTCGACCTGACCAACTGCAGCAACCCCAGATTACATTGTACTGCAGGAAGTAACTACAAGATCTGTGTTTCTTGTCATCAAACTATGAGGAAAAACTCCCTAAATCTGCATGCAGTCTTTTGTTCAGGGGGAGATAGTTTGTTTTTTGCAAGCAGGTAGATCGATACTACAGAGCCCCTTAATTACCATGAAATTGAAGAAAATTATCCTCTGTCACAGGTTATCCGTGTACCATGTTCTGTGGGCTTAGGTTTTCTTGTTGAGCCTCTTATCTTTCAATATGGAGAGAAAATGAGTCCGGCTGATTGTAATCCCGTGTCTATGTGCAAGAGTTTTTATATATCTTAAGTTTTTATATATGTAAATGCATTTCCACTTCCACTACTTTAGGGTCGCCGTACTCTCTACCCTTTATAGTGTACTAACTGTAGATCAGTGAACAAGCACTGTCTTGCTAATATTAATTTGATAAATTCACTAGAAGAAAATGTGTTTAAGAGTATAAGTGAACATTTGAGAGCCAAATGTCCATTGTCTTCAATTCACAGCAAGGGATCATTACACGTTCATAGCTTACCAGAGACCTCTGTCCCTGGTATAAGAGACTTTCTGCTACATCCAATGTCTTTCCCTTGATGAAGTCTGACCAATCTGGAAGATTTTAAATTGGAGACATGTGGACAATATAATTAAAAAGATAACTTGAATTTGATTAAACAAGTAATGACACTTTTTCTCTACAGTTGATCTAAGTAATGTGAGGTCAAATCTAGCCCTAGTCTGTTTTCGGTCTTGGTCTTGGTCTCGGTAACCTCAAGTCTTTGCAGTGTCTTGGTCTTGATATCCTCTGGTCTTGGCAATGTCTTGATCTCTTGACTGCGACTATAATACAATTTAACACAATATAATACAAGTAAACACAATTTAAATTCATGGTAATGCAAATGTTAAAATGACAGCAGGAAAGCAGTTCATTTATGACTAAGCCCTAAAAGTGGGAGGTGTGCTGAGCACAAATTTAGCATGGTTATCATTTAAAAAAAAAGACACTTTTGCATTTTGGTTGCAGACGCTTCAACCAAAATGCACAAAAACTAGGATCCCTCTATTGATTTTCATTCATTTTTTCCCATTCCCAAAAGGGCCAACATTTGCAGTCTTTCCTCTGAGTGAACCAAGGAATAAAAGCTTTCATTTCGGACCCGCACTAATTTTTCCTGTTTTTACAGTATCAGTCCATCTTTATTGACTCCCATTTAATATGGCCCAGTTTTTTTTCATTTGTCCTGCTCACACATGTTTAACACCATGCAAACAGCCTGAATAGAGGGTGTTTGGTGGCAGTGGCCACACACTGCTCCCCGGGCGCCTGTCATGGCTGCCCACTGCTCACTCAGGGTGATAGGTTAAATACAGAGGACAAATTTCACTGTGTGCACCGTGTGCACCGTGTGCTGTGCTGCTGTGTATCACTTCACTTCATACTTTTCACTTTAAACTTTAGAATAAGTAAATGGGGCCGTTTTGAACCTGCACTCATTTTTCTCACATCCACATCAGTTTTTTGCCATTCACTCCCATTCATTTTGGCTGCAACATTCCATTTAATTTCTTTCTCACTCGACTGAAATACCCATAATTTTGCATGGACACTCATGCAGACCCCTTAATGCATTTAGTTAACGCGTTAATGGTCCAACATTCCCTTTTGTCTCATTCACATATGGGTTAACTGAAATACCCAGCATAGATTAACTTGGTTTAGACCTTTTTCTATTTTTTTGGAATCTCCTTTTCCTCATTGACTTCAATTCAGTTTGCTTCATATATTTAGTCTCACTCGCACACGCCATTGAAGCCAGCAATACTGGTTTCGGGCCAGGCCAAATTTTTGCACTTAGCCAGTGAAACGCACAGAGCCAAATTCAAGGTGAGGTCATAGGCCACATAGGTGAGTTCAAGGCATTATTAAGAAATTTGAGTTAGAGTCATGATACTACTTGTGATAAGGATCACTTAGGATCCTGCACTTCAAGACCCACAAGATCTTCCGCCATCCCTGTGGCCACCTGATTTCCCAGAAGCAGAAGACCTACAACAAGTAACAGACAACATGGATGCCTTACTTTGACACACCCTAGATTAGGTCACGGCACTAAAAAAGAAATGCATTAATGTTCAAAAGAAGGCTCCATGGTACAACAACCACACCCATCAACTCAAACAGGACTCATGCAGATTGGAACAGAAATGGCCTTCCTCAAGAACAATCCTTGATTTTTATTTGACCCCATTGACTAACAATAGCTAATGATAATTCCATAGAGCCAACAACTGCAATAAGCAGCATCAATCTTATGGATTGCTTTGACAATAAGATCAACCAGACGAGATATCTTAGGTAATGTCATGTGGATGATCATGTGGAAGTTATACGGATCTTCCTGAGGACCTCATGGATCAGTCTGTACCAAAGCTTGATTTCTTTGCCCCAATTACACTCCCTCAACTTGTTACCTTGGTCCCCTCAACTAAGCCACCAACCTGTATCCTTGGCCCAATATTTTCATTGTACAGGCTGCCAGTCGATCAGTTAATCGAGAGAAATGGGGTAAATTGAAATGTTTACGCAGTCGACACCTTAGTGTACATCTCCGTAAAACTGGATAAAGTTCACCATCTCCCAAACTAGTAAATTGTCTGAGGGACATCAGAGCCTGCAATTTCCTCATGCTCAACACAGATAAGAATGTCCGAGACATGGATTGATGGAATATAGATTGGTGTGTGCTGGTTTATTTAAGTGGTCTTAGTAGATTTGTAAAAAATTTGGGTATGACTTTTGATGCTGATAGCCAGGGTTCTTGCGCACACTAAAAGGTATGATCAAATTACACCTGTTTTGTCTTCTTTGCATTGACTTCAAGTTTCTACTTATCACCTATAAAGCTTTGCATGCTTTTGCTCCAGTTTATCTTAGTAACCTTCTAGTCCCTCATAACCCACTTACCTTGGTAAGCCTCTGGGAGAAGGCTGGCTGTACCCTGTGTACACAAAGTAACTGCCAGAAATAGAGCATTTGCTTATAGAGCATTTGCATATATAAGCATTTGCTTATAGAAAATGATTTTGCAATTTGAAACATGAAAGCACGTTGTAAGTCACTCTGGATAAGGGCGTCTGCCAAATGTAAATGTAAGAGGACATCTCCACTCCCCACCCAAGGCAAAGTGATGTGCAGAACTGAGCACTTAGTCCTTCTAGTGAAACTGATTTCTAAATAAAGAACTATTTGAGTTATGATGTTTGGTGTGTGTTTGTTTCATCAGCCAGTACTTATTTTGAAAATGAACTTTTATGAATTATATGATTGTGTGGCATAAATTGTATGGGGTTCAAATAATATAGTGTACTGAGGATAGTGATTATTAAAGTGATTGCATGAGGCTTTATTTGAAAATACAATAATCATCAAATCCCTGCTATTAAAAATATGAATACTTCTGTATGCCTATTAGCAGAATAATTACATGAATAGGCTAGTCAATCTGGAATCTGGAAAATGTAATCTATGCATACTATGTTCTGTGTGGGAAAATAAAACCCTTAAAATAAAGCATGAATATCTAAAGTAGTATGTCATTGCAACCTCACTATTACAAAGTTATTTGCATTGCATGACCATTAGCAGGATGTTTAATTTATAAATGAATGGATGATCTCCCGGGCATTCTCCATCTGAGCCTTTAAATTTGCAAGCTTTACGCTTAATCAGCAACCCTAATCTTTATATACTAAATATACTAAATATATTAAAGTTTTAACTTACACAGAATACAGGAACTCTTGCATTTCAGCAAGACACTAAAAGTTTGGGTTTTAGATAAAGATTTATTTTTTAAAAAGTTCAGAAAACGGCAATAGAAATGTACACTATTAGATATAAATTACATTGTTTATAGAATGGCTTTACTGAAAAGAGACTGCTGAACCACCAATGCAGCGAGAATGGAACGGATTTGCCCTCCCTTTCACACTCACAAATACAAGCACCTTCATTTACAAACTGATATTCCACACATATATTGTTCCCGCTTTGGCATGTTTCCTTCCTTCTAACCCTGAACCACACATATTTATGGTACTAATCATGTTCGTGGTATAAAAGTTTCTAAATCTTTGTGGTTTTGTGTATCCTGAATGTTCGATTGTCTCAGTAGTTGCAGCTACCGGCTCCTTGTAGGCCCTACTGAACACTGCAGATATCAATACACGATACAGACTAGCTGTCCCTGCACCAGACTGTAATTGCTAAACTTGACTGGTGTGAAACCCAACAACCAGGACTACATCTCCAGTGGAGAAGAAGGAAACTAGAAACCTTCTTCTGCCAAATAAAAGCACATGCCATAAACCACACGTCTAATGAAGCCATGTGACTTCACCACTGCGCCGCCGCTGATATACTCCTCTGTGTCCTCCTTGTTAAATCCTGAGTGATTTATAAGATGAGGTGGGTCAGAAGATCCACAGCCTAGCACAGAATCTTCATTCTTCCTGCTCTCCTAGATGTTTCTCAGGTGAAAAAACAGGGTATGGAAACAAGTCCTTCTCCATCCGCCTTTCCTCTACTTGCTCTTTCAGTGGATGATGTGCTCCAGGTATTGTGGGTGGGGGTTTTCTTTTACATATTTCTGGATGTACCAGCAAGTCAAGTGTGCCTTTAAGTCTTCCTCCACCACAAAATCCATTGCTGCCTGAAATATGAAATACATGCTTAGTCCAATCATAAAGTTTCCAACTAGCAGCATTTGATATAAAAATAATACCAATTTGCACAACTTTTCTATATTTCTAACGCAACCAAATCAAACACCAATATATTGACATTTATAGCATTTGGCAGATCCTCTTATCAAGAGCGACATCCTGGATTCATACTGGTAGCACGAAAGCTGTTAAGAAAGTCAAACGTTTCTCCCTTCCGAACACACACCTGATTAGCATGTTTTCCATCCCTGTGATATGGAGGGGTATTCGGGGTTCCTTTCACACCACAGGTGCAAGAACCCAAGCACAATGCAATCTGCGCTCACAAACATTCACGATAGACAGGGACACTCGGAAGAGTTCGGTCATCAGATAATGAATTTTCTGCCCTGCTGCTGAATGTGTGCTTTCATCTTACAGTGTAAGCATTTTGGAAACAGGAAGTGTCAGACCCCATAAAGACGCTGACTTTTAAGAACGACAGAGATGTAAGTCTCCAAAGCTCTGTTCACTCAACAACTGCAGAGTTCCAGGCTTCTTCTGGCATTATCAAATGGGTTTCCATGGCAGAGCAGATGGACGCAAGCCTGGATGGGGTGGTGTATGAGGCTGTTAAGTGCTGCCAGTATCACACTTCTCTGTTTGAATGACAGAAGAACATTACCTGCCTGATGCCATTGTGCCAACTGCAAGGTAGCTGAGAAGCAGCATTCAGGGAATGCTGGATCCATTTTGACTTTGAAACGAACAGACACAGTCCGGCATTTATAAAGCGTCTCGAAGGTACACTACCAAGGGTGTATCTCACCGTTTTTATTTATATGCAAGACTTAAACATCCCTAATTGCATTCTACACTGTTTAGTAGGGGCCATTCACCTTAGCGAGATGTTTGGCAATGCCACGTCCTCTGAATGCATCAGGAACCTCTGTGTGCTGCAGGTCCACAGTCTTCTTCCCGACATACTCATACAGCAGAACCGCCCGATCATGTGAACCTGCAATATGAAAACAAACATTATCAGCACACAACATAAAGTCCATTTTCCATCAAGTCCTTTCATTTCATTAAGCTCTTAAACAGTCAGTGCCTCAGCACAACTTCGGTCGTCCAATCAGCTGCTCTTGAACATCCGTAGGACTAGGCCAAAGACTTCCCTGCTCAGACTTTGTATTTTGTATTGAGTGAGGCATCATGTCTTTTAGAAGTTTTGTTCCTTTTATTGTTTTATGTTATGAAAGTGAAGCGATTGTGATACACTGCAGCACAGCACATGGTGACACCACGAAATGTGTCCTCTGCTTTTAACCATCACCCTTGGTGAGCAGTGGGCAGCCATGACAGGCGCCCGGGGAGCAGCGTGTAGGGGCGGTGCTTTGCTCAGTGGCATCTTGGCAGATCGGGATTCGAACCGGCGACATTTCCTTAACCACTTGGCCACCACTGCCCTTCACTGATGTCTAAAAAGAGTATAACTCAGTTTCATGTATACAGTCTCTTCTACAGCACCTTTGCCAACTAGTTGTTTAAAGGTGCATTATAAATAAAGTTATGCGACTTTTTGTGACATTTTGTAACAAGTAAACGGTTGTTAAAAGGGTGAACACAATGTTAAAGTGATTAGTTAAATATAAATCACATGCAGAGGTGTTCAGTCTTTATAAGCAACATTTAAAGAGGGGACATTGACGTCACCACGCCTGCGACGGGTAAACAAGGAAGTGGGTGTAAAACCCAGGAAATGTCGGTCGGGAGCCTAGTTTCGGGGTCCGGGGGGGGGGGCGGTGGTGTGGACCGGCAGCAGCCGGAGCGCAGCGGCGTGTTTGGGGGGGGGGTTAATGACGGGTTAACACGCACGCTTTACCGTTCAGCCTGATGGAGAACTGGCGTCGCTTCCTGTCGTGCTCCACCCGGAGCTGGGCGTCCGTCTCGCCGACGTCCGTCCCCGCAGCCTGGGCCATGGCGGCCACGGAGGACCGAGCGCAGGAGCTCCATCCGCGGAAACCAGCCGCGAGGTCACGTGTGCGGGCGGAGCCAATCACCGGCGAGCCGTGCGCAACGTTTTCCTGCGCGTTCAATATTCTTCATATTCCTACTAACTACTAAACACCAACATCCTTCAATTTACCTTCATGTAGATTCAGGAAAGAACCAAAGTCGTTTTTATTTTGATTTATAAATCCGATTTCAGAGAGTAAGCAACACATTTTGGACATTTTACATTTTCTGATACGGTTTAAACTTTTTACACAGACCGAATTTATTCCTCAAGGGCAAGTAACCGAACAAAGAACCAAACTGCACATATTATATAAAAACATTTATATATCCTCCCATGCAGCAGCGTTACAAATCACAAATATTCATGTAACAATATGATAACATTACACTTCGGATTAAAATACAACACCAAGGTTTGACCCCAGCCTTTTGAGTGTTCAGCTCTAATAAGAAATTCCATTTAATACCATTTAGGATGAATAAACTTCATTTAAAGGATTTCTGACCAGTTCTCCCATCCCACTAACTCAGTCCACACAGAGAGACAGGGCAGTGCGGTGGGACGTGTCTACCCTCTCTCTCCCACTATCTTCCTGAGGGCACTGATCACGTCCTCCCCACTGGACCAGGGAACCACATTTGCTTGGAAGCGGCCTGGTTGTGCCTCGGACATCTCTTGAATCAGCTTGTGCATGGGGAAATCTCGTCTGGGAAACGCCGTGTCCTGTGGTGACAGGGTCAGGGACGGGCAGAAGTCATTCGCTCCATCGCCAACGTAGAGAACGCGCTCGAACGGCCTGCCTCCCCGCTGTCTTGTCCGATGTGCCACGTAGTCGCGGACGATTTCTGCCTTGCACATGTTGCTCGGGCATCGAGGGCACCCATGGGAGTGGTACGGAAGAAGCTGCAGCTGGCCGTCAGGGTCAAAGTGGGCGGGGTTGGTGAAGATTCGCAGGAAGAGGGGGCGGAAGCCAGCATGCTGCAGCCAGGACTCGATAAAGAATGTGTTGGCATCAGACACACAGACAATCTCAAAATCACGTGGTGGCCTAGACTGTAGGTAAGAGAGGAGGGCAGGTATGCCAGGGCATGCTGGGATTTGCTCAATGATGGACCGAATGGTTGCCTGGGTGATGCCATGCTCTGAGAGGTACGCCAGCACGCGCTGCATGTACTGATTGTACTGACCAGCGCGATATGTGTCCTTCAGCCAGCCAGGAAGAGAGCCACCAGGAGCGGCCTGCACAACCATGTCATCGCTGGTCTCATCCACCAGCGTCTCATCAAAGTCAAAGAAGATTAGAAATCGGCGGTCACCAGGGGGTGGAGCTTCAGGCATGTTTGTCCGAAGCTGATGGTAAGGTGGCACCTCGTCCTCTCCTGCTGGGCCATGGGGTGGGACAAAGCAGCAGTTGAACACGGAATCTCGCATGATTGGCTGAGACATGGATTGTTGCTCTACTTATCACTAATCTCTTCCAACTGCAACCACACCAGGTCCAGTAAGCATTCTGCGGGAAAAGAATGCACAAAATAGCTTACAGTTATGGACTTTATACATGAATTCTGTAACTGGAGCGGATCAACAATGATTAAGGGAGCACTGGGCAGCCATGAAATGTGCCTGAGGAGCAGTGGGTAGAGACAGAACCTTGATCTGTGGCACCTTGGTGGTTCTGAATTTGAACCCACAACTTTCCAATTATGGGTCCGCTTCCTTACACACACACACAAGGCCAACCACTGTCCCGAAAAGAGCTACGTTCTTACAGCTTGCCTGCCGAACCCACAGCATTTCTATAATGATATTTCCCATTTGTTACAGTGACAGAAATAGGACAAACATAAAAATTGTTTAAAGTAAATGGAGTTACAAATCAAGGTCCATTCCAAAATGATATTTATCCCCTCCACAAAAAAACTAAAGTTGTAGAATTTTGTAGATGTCACAGATTAATGCTGGTTCTCACACTTTGCATGCATCAACATAGCAACTCATATACACACATGTAACATCTTAAGCCATTACACCATTCATTGTAGTACTGAATCATGACACAAAGCATTATGTAAAAATAATATTATGGGCCACACCCTGTCTCTTAGTACACATTCATTTCATTGAATAGTACAGGAAAGTGTCTTTCTTACCGGATTTCTCTGGCACCCAGTCCGAACAGCCGCCTTTCTGCCTCTCTTCCTCCCTCTGTTGACCTTTTAAAGTCTCTCTAGGCCCCACCCCTTCAGAAGAGCGCAGAGCGCGAGGCATTTTTAAAGGAGAACCGTGCATGTTGGCTGTCCTATTTGTAGGCTGGTTAATATTTTATTCAACATGTACATTACACTGAGTTGTAGAAACATGTAGAACATGTATGAAAGTTATGGGCATTGTAAAAATTTCTTATTTAAGTACAGTGCAATGTAGTTTTGGCACTTACACACTTTACCAGACACTTGTGTTTGAAATTGTGGATATCTGTTTTTACAAATGGCATGTTACAGTTTATTAATGCAACACTTTCCAGACGTTAAACAAGTTAAGATGGTAAATTAGTTAAAAAACTTTGTCTAAACAGTGGCCCAAGAGCCCATGTACCTCAGTATCAGTCTGAATGCGGATTATAAAGAAAGAAAAGATGTTGTTTCCTTTCCTTTCCTTTACTTTACTTAGCAGACGCTTTTATCCAAAGCGACTTACAAGAGGAAGACACCAGCAATTCTCGTTCGATTTCTATAGAATTTTGAGTTCACAAAACTAAGAGCCCTGATAAAGTTTCCTTATGAAAAGTGTGCTAAAAAAAAAAAACTATACCCTCTAATTAAAAGTGGGCTGGACTGACATGGAGGTGGGTTTACATAAGCTCCACCCCCCGCTGGAACTTTATGCCACCCTAAGAAAAAAAATCTCTAGATCCTCCGCTGTTAAAATGGACTTTACTGCTAAATTTCTGTAAGCAAACGGGATGTTGAGTTGGTACCATTAAGCCAGCACTCTTACCATTAACAAAACCATACAAACTTCTACAGAACATAGAAAACTAATATAACGCAAGACTAGTAAACCAGTGTTGAAATATATAACTCAGATTTTGTATGCTTTTAATTTAAATTTTAAATCTAGTTCAGAATGACACATTTCCGAACAGGATTTGAAGCCATGTGCTTTCCCATACCTCCCTTCACCTTTCCCTTCCTCCATCCTCTCTTCTATTAACAGATGGAGAGTTATGCCGATTTTAGCCTAGAGGTTTTTTCAAGATAAACAGCAATCTGAACACACACTAGCATTTATAGGGGGTAAAAAGAAAACAAAAAACCAAATGGAACGATGGCACCAGAATCCCATAGCAACGACCACCATTTACCCCTGACCTGTCACTGGTGGGGTTGTGGTTGCTGCCAGATCCACATGAGACAACAGTCTAGTGAAGCGGTGTTATATATGGCATATAGTTTGCACGTAAGCACTGAAGGAGTCAGTGTAGGCGTTCTCCATTCACTTTGAATGGTGTTGAAATTTTGTCCACTTTCCGTAGATAATACAATTCAGTAGTAATAAATATAAAATGTAATTTATACTGCAAGACACTCATAATGCGTAATTCTGAAAGAAACAAAAGAAACAAGTATAAAAAGGGCATGAAATGTAATTAAAAAAATTTTTTTTGGTTAGAAATTAATTTCTAAAAAGTTATATAAATAAGCTATTTATAAAGTTTTTATTCTGCTTTTTATTTCCTTAATTTCTAAACTTGGCCTGGACATTTAAAAATGTTTGGTTATGCATATAAATAATGAAATAATCCACTTAATTTAAGATTTATGAGCATAATGTCACCTCCAGCTCTGGTGAATATTCAAAATAAGAATTAGTGATGGAATAAAATATTTAAATGTACTTTTAGAAGGGATACAAAAACACATGTGATTCAATATAATTTCCTGAATTTAACAAGAAATTAGAAAGCTTACCAGTGCTCGAGCGACATCTTTCATAATTACTAATAATGAGTTTTTAACTGCTGTAGTTAACCAAACCTAAACCTTAGACTTAGCATCTAAATTTTCACAGGATATGTAATGAACGATGAAAGTGCACACAAAAAAAAAAAAAAAGACCAGAACACAGTAACAAGACTTAAAACAGTACTATTATTATGGCTACTGATTTTACTGCTGAAACTTAGCCGAGTGTTAAATGTACATTATCAAAAAAGGCCATTGTTACATCATAAACACATCATCTTTGACAATCTCTTATAAACAATCAAAACAAAAACAATGGAGAATGTGGAATAGTAGGACAGGTCTGTACTTACTTACTGCTACAGTTCAGTGGTTAAAATGCAGGGGAAATTATATTAATACAAAAAACATCTTTAAAGAATATACATCATTGTTGGAGGTCATATTAAACTAGCGTGGTTTTAGTAGAAAGTGCATTCTATATACCAACAAAAAGAGGAGGAGAATCAGAAAGCTTTCACTCACACACATAACCATGCCGATTATGGTAAAGGCTTCTAATAATGAGAGGGTCTCCAATAGCAGCCCCCCATAGGCGGGCCGCATGTTTAGCACGAAAAATCTGTTGGGGGAGGAGAGAAAGAAAACAAGCATCCATCTTTGAAATAAACGATATCATTGCTCCATGTACACTATTAAAAACCTGGGCCATTACTGGAGAATTTACGATAACGGGAAGCTGGGGGACCGTTATACGGAAAAATAGAGTGATTCTACACCTCTTCTGTCACCATCCCTCTTAGACGCACTCACTCTCGCTCACATATAAGCAACCATTTACATGACATTTACATGTTTTTACCCACAATGCTTTGTCAGTCTCCTGCTCTAACTTGCCCCCCCTTACACAGCAGTAAAGTGCAGAGGAATAAACAACCAAACAGATTCAGAACGCTCACGAGGCAACTCACTCGCTACACAGTACATTCCGTGACGGGAAAACGGCGCGCTGGGCAACTGGGAATGTGGCCGATATCTACAGCAACGCTGACCACAAGCACCGCTCCCGCGGCCTCGCACGGTGGCCCTGACACAAACACAACACGAGGGACGCACCTCCGGCCACCTACTGTCACACAGGCTGAGACAGAGAGAGAGAGGGGGAGAGAGAGAGCGTTCAGTAGCACCATAAAGGGAATCTTTACTGCTGCAGTGTCTACACACACACCCTCACTGATTGATATACAATCACACACACACCAAGGTACATTCTAGTTAGAGTAAACTCTACTCTGCCAGCATGGTAGCAAATCTCTTTTAATCAAACTAGCATAGAAACTTCACACTCTCTCTTTCTCTCTCTCTGGCTCACACACACACACACACACACAACCCACAACCCACTCACTCACAGTTTAATGCTTACATGAAAAATAAGATTTTCTTTCTGAAAACACAAGTACAGTTAAGTCCATACAAATAATCAATGAGTATTAGAATATAAATCTATACATTTAATTTTCTAATAAGCCCTCCTCCATTTTAACTGGTGGGGTAAACACAAGAAAAAAAAAAAAAAAAAAAGCACGAACAATAACGTCAGTTTGATCCGGGGTCTGATCAGGGCCACATTCCGAGGATCTGTGTGTGTGTGTGTGTGTGCTGAAGTGCCCAGTGTGTGCAGGATGTCCTCGGTTTCTGATACCGTCGCCCTCCTCGCTGTACGTGCAGGAGAGGGCTTCGATGAGGAATAACAAGGCTTGAACTTCAACCTTCTGCTGGTCAACGTTCAGACGAGCGACCCGTACGACCTTTTCGGTGGCAGCAGCAGCTGGGGAGATAAGTTTATCCGACAGAGAGGTAATGTTTCGCTAGTTTAATGCAACCGGTTTAATGTGTGATGTGACGTAACAACAGACCATGAGTGTGGGATGTGTGTGTGTGTGTAGTTAAGTGCATGAAATGTTTAACAGTCTCCAAAAAGTCCAGTTTGACCAAAACTGGCCTGAAGCTTTAGTAAAGCTACGTGTCACATGCGCGCGCACACACAGCGCCTGGGTATTACTGCGTCGTTTTCATCTTCTCTGCCCGAGTGACGGTCCGAGGCAGTCCATCTGGGATGTAAGTGTACGTGCGTGTGCGTGCGTGCGTATGGGAGTCGGGGCTCAGTGGTGCTGCTGCTGCCCCGCCCCGGTGCTCTTGGCAGGCTGGGCCAGGTGTCGCAGGAAACCGTCCTCCTGGCCACAGTGGTTGATTGGCTCGCTTTTGAAAAGGGCTGGAGGCGGGGGAAGCAGGGCGGGGCTGATTGGCATATGATGCTGGGCGTGGCCAGCGTGGGGGTTGTGGCCCGTGTGGATCGAAGTGTGAGATTGTGGGTGGTGTTGAGTGGGAGGAGCCTGAAGGTGCAAGTGAGAGAATGTGTGGCCAAACCCGCCCCTCTGTGTCAGGGGACCTGCGCCGGAGCCAATCATATCCAGAGAGGCAGAACTAGTGGGCGGGGCCATCGCTGGAGGAACGGGGCTGGGGGTGTGGCCCACCGTGGGAACGGCGGGCCCGGCGATGTGCAGAGGCGCGGCGAGTCCGGCCGGCTGGAGGCTCACGGGACTGGTCACGCGGAAGCACTTCTCCTTGTGGGCTTTGAGCATGTTGGAGAAGCGGAAGCGCTGACCGCACACCTCGCAGGGGTACGGCTTCTCCCCCGTGTGCGTCCGCCGGTGGCGCTTCATGTTGGGCCGACTGGTGAAACTCTTCCCACAGATCTCGCAAATGAACGGCTTCTCTCCTACAGCAGGGAACGAGAGGCGGAATGAGTTCGAGAGGATTTTACAGGAAATAATCACACTTTCATTAGAGCTGTTAATAAAACGTCTACACCATGACAATGTTTAATGACTTGCACTTTTTGTTGCTATATTCTTACATTTTAAAAACATTCATATTTACATTCATGTCATTGTGCTAGGTCACATGATCCATTACGATCAGCATTGAAATCGAACCGAAATCGCGATTGGACTAAACACGATTTTACTAGTTACTTTGCAACCCCGGACTCTGCTCCAGCGGTTAATGTCCGCGTCACGTTGAGCGAGAGGCTGGGGCGCTGGTGACGCCGGCAGAAGAGAGGCAGCGGAGAACGGAACCGGGCGAATGCTGCCCAATGGGCAGAGCCTGGGCAGGCGGCGCGGTGTCCATCCGAGGGGCGTGTGCGGTTCTCTAAACTCCTGGTAAGATGGTAACGTGGAGGTGTGGATCTCTGGAGACTCAGACGCTGATAATCGGCTTCCTCCATTCACGCTTTGTGTGTGTGTGTGTGTGTGTGTGTGTTTGTTTCGAAGGGGAGGACCAAACACTGCCCGCTTCCACGATCTGATTCTGTTGGTCGCACGAAAATGCGTCACACAGCGCAGCGGTCAAAGTTCACCAAACTCACTCGTCCTCATGAGATACGGGTCACGTCCAACGTATTTATTAATGAATTGCCTGTCTCGCTATCTAGACACTGGGTCTAAATACGAACAGACACTCTGCAACGCTTTCCTACAAAGACGTATTCCCCATTTTCTGTACCCGTCCTCCGTTACAAATCCGCGCCGCAAAACCGGAACCGTTGCCCATAGAAAACAATGTTTCTCAGAGCAAAGCGAGCGCTTGGACAGCTGATGGACACACCCACTGTCCAATCACATTGTGCTGATGTCCCTGTGCGATGCGGTCATGCTCACCAATCAGACGTGTCCCAGACGTTAAAGCCACACCCACTTAAACGCAAGCACTAGTTACAGCGCAGTTCATATTTTGATGTGGGGTTATGATCCAGTTTATAATACACATAATATGGTGAATATTCAGAAATCGTTCAGCCCTTACAATCAGTATGTTATAATAATCAGAAAAAGTGTATTTCAACATCATGAAAGATATCAAATGGCTCGACCAAGACCACATGTACAAAAGGCGGTGAACAGACTGCAACAGTTCAAGTCTGGAGTGGATTGGTGATTTAGAGGCAGTCTGGTGGTGAACCTGGTTCAAAATCAGCATGCAAGCAAGACAGAGAAACACACACAAGCACACTGAAAATGATGTCTTCGAAATGTTTAAATTCAACTCAAGTCAGTGGTGACCAACTGGGCAGTGTGTGTTGGGTGTGTCTCTTGCCACAGAATTCTAAATCTGGCAGTTTGGCGGCGGACGAAGGGAGTGGAGGACAGAGGGGAAAAGGACTGCATGGCATGTGACCTGTGTGAGTCTTCATGTGCTCGTCGAAGTACTGCTTCATGTTGAAGTCCTTCCCGCACCACTGGCACATGAACTGCTTGTGGCCGATATGAATGCTCATGTGAGAACGGAGCTGGTACTTGTACTGGAAACGCTCGTCACAGTTCTGCAACACAGGCAAGCACACACATACATACATACAGTTATCACGGGGGCCGCCATCATAATACATTATTAATGCAGAAATACCTCCCAGGACAACAGGACATCCGTAAATAAAGCAATAATAAGAAAAATAAGACACAGCGTGTGAATGCAAAGATTTAGGAAATAAAGGCGGCCTTAAAGGAACTTTCCAGGAAACCTCTGAGGAGATGGTAAGGGAGAGAAACCAGTAGAGCGAGAAGGTGGGGCTGAAAGCCAATGACAGAGCGGGCCGGAGTCAGACATGTAGTCTGTAATGACGACCCAGTCCTGCTGCTTTCTGTAATTACCGCTCTATTTAAAACGCACGCCCAGACCACACCCACCTTCATAACAACGTACCTTACGATAAGTGTTTCCAGATTAGGCGGTTCTTTCTGACTTCCATATTTTGGGTGAAACAGCTTGTTGAGAATATGGACCACGTAAATAATAAAAAAAAAAAAGAAAAACACTTTTGCAATAAAAACACCGTGCTGATGTACAACTAATAAATTGAAGTGAAAGTGATTGTCATTGGGAAACACTGCAGCACAATGAAATGAGTCCTCTGCATTGAACCCCCGCCCTTAGTGAGCAGTGGGCGGCCATGAAAGGCGCCCGGGGAGCAGTGTGTATAGAGGTGCCATCGGAGGTGTTTCCTTCAGCCCAGGCATGGAGTGACAGAGCAGGATTTTCAGAATTCTTTAATACCTGCATCCTATTTAAACTGGTTTACTGCGCCTGCAGATGTTCTCCATACTACAGGTCACACCCCACACATGTTCTCCTCTCCCTTCCAGTCTCCTTCTGGTCACATGTCATTAAGCTGACATGGTCACGTGACCATCAGTCCATCCACGTGCTAAAATGACTTTGAAATGTGTCAGCCTGTGTGTGGAAGACCCTTTACCTCACAGCGGAAAGGTTTCTCTCCAGAGTGCTGCAGCGAATGAACCTTCAGAGACATGCTGCGTTTGAAGGACTTCCCACAGGTCTCACACGTGAACGGCATGTCCTTCGTGTGAGCTGTGGAAACAGGAAATGGGAATTTTACTCACATGACATTAAGCTGTGGCATCAAGGTGTCCAGCTGCTCATGGAATTGTCATCAAAAATGTCAACACCCCTTTCTTCAATTTCCATCCATATTAAGTGTTGTCAGTCCTAACTTAAAATAATAGTAAGATGAAAATCCCTTTCTATTCATAAAACTAATCAAAAACTAGTTGGACATAGTAGGGACAGACGGCTTGTGTACATACCAACCATGTGTTTGCGGACATGAGCCATGGTGTAGAATTTCTTCTCACAGATCTCACAGGCAAACTTCTTTTCGGCATAACCGTGGACAATTTTTATATGCTCATGCAGAGACCACAGCTTCTTAAAGGACTTATTACAGGAGACGCACTGTGGCAGACAAGAGACAGAGGAGTCAAATCCAAACAATCCCATGGTTGTAGACCATGATCAATCACAATCTACTTATCAAATTATCAAATGAAGATGGCGGGTCGATGATACAATCAGTGATAAAATTCAGGCCAAATTCACTCAATCACACGTGGCAGAAACTGGAAATTTGCAGAACGTGAAGTGACTGTCGTTTTGACAAATCACTCGGCTTTGAGTCCTCTGCTTTTAACCCACAAAGCCTTGGTGAGCAGTGGGCGGCCATGAAAGGCGCCCGGGGAGCAGTGTGTGGGGACGGAACCTTCATCAAGGGGACCTCAGTGGCACCTTGACGGATCAGGATTCGAACCCGCTAGGCCACCACCATCTGCCATTTCTGTTCAACTCCCAGGTACATGTTGCTTCTGGTCAGTGCTGTGGGCACGTCTGCAGCAACCAGTCGTGGGTTTAACCTGACTGGCGTGTTTCTGCCGTACGCGACAGAACTGGCAGCATCAAAAGAAATGTAACGGGAGATGACAATATGAGAAAATGGTAACGATGGGAATTTACAGGGTTCCCAAGGGGCTGTCCAGTCACACTGGACAAATAAAATACAAATAAAAGGAACACAGAGCACAGAGACAGCAAAATCAAATGGTTTACTCTCTGCCTGTTACAAGCATAGAAATTCAGTTTTTTCCTTTTCGAAAAGTCACACAAATGGAACAATGGCCACAGAGACACTGTTCTAATGTGAGGTCCACTGTTTTAATGGCATTCACTGCTAAATACAATATTTAATATTTCAATAAACTCTCAGGTCTGGATATCCTCGAGTACAAGCCTAGTGGTGGCAGCCTAGCAGGTAACACACTCTCCTATGAACCAGAAGTCCCAGCTTCAAAACCCACTTACTACCATTGTGTCCCTGAGCAGGACACTTAACCCTGAGTGTCTCCAGGGGGGGACTGTCCCTGTAACTACTGGGTGGTAGTAGCCTAGTGGCCTAGTGGCCTAGTAGCCTAGTGGGTAACACACTCGCCTATGAACCAGAAGACCCGGGTTCGAATCCCACTTACTACCATTGTGTCCCTGAGCAAGACACTTAACCCTAAATTGCTCCAGGGAGACTGTCCCTGTAATACTGATTGTAAGTCGCTCTGGATAAGGGCGTCTGATAAATGCTGTAAATGTAAATGTAAATGTAAACTACTGATTGTAAGTGGCTCTGGATAAGGGTGTCTGGTAAATGCCGTAAATGTAAATAATAATTTTTCATAAAAGGATCATCAGATCGCCCACCCCTCAGTCATCAATCATTCCGGTCATCAGCTATACTTACTGTGACACCAGCTTACACTGTCACTACAATCACACGTGCACGGCAATATTAGTAAAAGATAGAATTACCATCGCCAGTGTGGTAATAAATGACACTAGTCCTAAGCACAGCAGAATAAATGCGTGTACCACCGGTGAAGGTGGCACTCTGTCTCCCCCTGGTGGCAGCACAAGATCTCAGCAGCTTCAGCCCGGGACCCTTTTCCACCCCCTGGTTCTGCTGCACTACTACCCATCACCCTCGGTGAGCAGTGAGCAGCCCGGGCAGCAGCGCGTGGGGACGGTGCTCTGATCGAGGGGACCTCAGTGGCACCTCGGCGGTTCGGGATTGGAACCCGCAACCTTCTGATTACGGGTCCGTCCTTACCCGCCATGCCACCGCTGCCCCAGCATAAGCCTGTAGTTGGTCAGTGATGTGATTGTGCGGTTTTTCTTTCGTGACGGTCTCCCCCTCACCTGGATGTTCTTCTCGCAGTCCGTCTGCTGGTGCAGCGACAGCTCGCTCTCCAGCACGAACTTCTTGCCGCACTTGTCACAGATCTGCATGCGGCGGTGGGTGACGTTCATGTGCTTCTCCAGGTACCAGCGCGTGTTGAACACCCGAGGGCACTTCTCGCACGCCAGCGTCTCCCGCCCTTCGCCCGCTTCCGGGCCGGCGTCACCCCGGTTACCGGCCGTGGCGGTGGACTGCGGCGCGGAGCTCTTGCCCTCGCGGGCGGGGCGCCGCTTTCTGGGCTCCGCCTCGGTGTTTTTTCTCCGCCCCCTGGTGGTCATGCCCGTCATCAGGGTGACGTTTCCGGCCGTTGAGGTCACGCGGCGACTTTTCCGGCGCTGCTGGACTGCCAGGACCACGCCTCTTCTCGTCCGTTTCCTCACCTGCACACTTTCATTTTCTTCTTCCAAACTTTCCTCTTCATCGTCCTCCTCCTCTTCTTCTTCTTCCTCCTCCTCCTCTTCCTCCTCCTCATCACTGCCGGCCTTCCCTCCATCAGTAGGGTTGGAGGGGATGCTGCTCTTGTCCCCCTTGGACACATTGAGCGTCTGATTGTTCAAGTTGACCTCTACAATGATCTGCTGTCGTTTAAATGCCGCCTCCTCCTCTTCCTCCTCCTCCTCCTCCTCCTCTCCTACTTCATCCTCCTCTTCATCCTCCTCTGACGAGTCCCCATTTTGGCTGTGGCAGCCCTGTCCCATGGCCTTGTCCCCTTCCCTGTAGAACTGCTGTGGCTGGGGGGCTCCAGGGTTCAGCTGAGGCTTGGTAGCCATTTTGTTGTCCACAAGCACCGAGTAGGGCTTCCCCCCCGTCTCCCGCTTGTACGGCTTTCCCGAGACGTCGGCGTCTGCTGAAGGGGCGTGGTAAAAGGTCTGGGAGGGGTGTGTCCTGGCGACTTGGTCTTGGGACATTACGTCAGACGCCTCGATAGCCACGCCCTCTTTTACTGCCTGGCAGGACTTCATCAGGGCAGAGAGACCACCGACAGAAGACAGAACTTGCTTTTAAACTCTGGTCCCTGAAATGTCCACGTGACTTATCCCCCGCCCCTCCTCCTACAGACAGAGGAGAAAGGAGGGGGCGGAACCCCCAGCCGGTTTTAGCACGACCCCACAGCGAGGTGCATGACCTCCGGCCCAAAACGACAACTGTGAAGTTCGTGTGGACTGCTCGTGTCTTCCAACGCGCTCGTCACTCAGCAGCCGCTCCGCCCGCAGGACACGCCCTCTTCGCGCGCCCGTCCTGTTCCAGCGTCCAGCCGCCGAGCCCCAGCTGCAGGAGAGACACAGAGGACGTGAAACGAAACTGCTGTCTGGTTAAGGTGCCGCGACCTAAATCTCGCTACGATACACACTTCCTCCCCGGAGCACGAACGCAGAAAACCACACGCACGCCATCTCGCCGTTTTCACATCACAATAACACGGCGCGTAGTTCTGCTCGAACTGGGACAGAGATTTCCCACGCCTGCGGTCAGGACCAAACACGCCGGGCTACCTGTCTCGAAAAGGAGCAAAAAGCACGACAAACGTGACCGCTCACCGCCAGATCGGTTTAAATTCTTAAAGTAGAAAAACTCAAAGACATAAAAACTCCTTCAACTGCAAAAAAAAACAATAATATTACATATTAAAGCGATGAATCCCTGTTAAAACCGCAGAAGGAGGTACAGAGACTACAGGCACCGTTCTTCCTCTCCATCAGGAGGAGGAAGGAGGGACGATAGACGCAGGCCGGCCTGCCTGCAGCACCGGGACGTTCCGAGCTGTGAGACGCCGCTGGTCGCTACACAACGCAGCAGCCCGAGTTAGTTAGTAGTTATGATGATGATGGGTGGTAGTAGCCTAGTGGGTAAGACACTCGCCTATGAACCAAATCCCACTTACTACCATTGTGTCCCTGAGCAAGACACTTAACCCTATGTTGCTCCAGGGGGGGGACTGTCCCTGTAAATACTGATTGTAAGTCGCTCTGGATAAGGGCGTCTGGTAAATGCTCTAAATGTAAATGTACAACGCAGCAGCCCGAGTTAGTTAGTAGTTATGATGATGATGGGTGGTAGTAGCCTAGTGGGTAACACCAGAAGACCCAGGTTCAAACCCCACTTACTACCATTGTGTCCCTGAGCATGACACTTAACCCTGAGTGTCTCCAGGGGGGGACTGTCCCTGTCACTACTGATTGTAAATCTGGATAAGGGCGCCTAATAAATGCTGTAAATGTAAGATGTAAATATATCTAAATGGTGATGATGACGGTGTTATTATGAGGAGACACGTTTTATCCACGTTAAACTCTCCTCAGCTGGGAATTGTGGAGAAGGACCAGGGGGGCGGGAAGAGCCCGCTTTTTATCGGGGGGGGCAGAAGGCCGCGCGGCGGGCGAACTTTCTTCCCCGACACGGCGCACGGAGAGGGTTAACCACCCCAGCTAGCCGCCGGCTAGTTAGCCGCTAGCCGCTACCGGGGGGCTGCGGCGAGACGCCGCCGCGCTGGAAACGGAGCCAACGACGACAAAAGCTGCTTCCCGGGCAGGCGTGCGGGCACCTGGCGGCCCGCCCCGCGGTTCCCCCCACTTTCACTTCTTAATCCCCCGAAACCTGGCCGGCCTGCAGGGGAAAAGCTGCAGTGATTTCTCCGCACGCACACGCACAACTCCCACCCTGCACAAAAGCCTCTCCATTACGGCGGCGTCCTGCCTGCAGAGCCGCCCGCCGTCGCTGCAACTCCGGCGGCGATCGTGCCGTTTCCCTGCCCGAAACGAACTTCTGCTCGGCGGACCTACTCACCCAGTACGCGGGCGCCCTGCCCGCCATGTCGCGCGTCGCGGCGCAGTACGCAGGAACACCAGCCGAACCCCGGGCCGGGCGCGGGTCTGACCGAGCCCAGCGCCCTCGTACTCATCAGAATTAAGGTCCGAGGCTGACGCTATTCATCTGGCCGCCGCCGAAAGGCCTTCATCGTTCCCTACGTGGCTGCCTGTCGCTGCGCGCCGCTGTTGCCAAGTCGAGTGTTTTTTACGCGACGTTCATCAGACCGCTCGTTGTGCCGAATGTCTTGGTTTGGCTGATGTTGTGACTGCTTATAAATTCTAGTCAGGTTAGTCTGAGGTCCCAGGTCCAGAGCCATGCCTCCGCCACTGGATACGCTTCGGGGTTCTTCCGAATTTATTTTGGAAGAATTCTATTTGTCCAGATCTGGCAACGTTAGCGCGCGCTTGCGCTTATTATATGTTGCCAAATGCGCTTATTTAAATAACTATTTATTTTTCAACAGAGCAAAGTGCTTTACTAATCTATTTTCAAATCGATTTACAACGTTTTTGGTGATTTTGAGCGAATTCCACCATTGTTAAAATCTTTACAAAAAAAAACAAAATTTTCTGCTTTTCTCCAGACTGACTTGTTACAGGACAGTCCCTCTTGAACAACTCAGGGTTGAAAGCTGTAACTTTCAGACCTTCTGGTTCATAGGCGAGTGTGTTACTTAGTAGGCCACTGCACCACTTCTTTAAAATGTAGGTTGGATGTACAGTTTCCTCCACTACAACATTTATTACTTATTCGGCTCTAAATCATATACAATATATCTAAATGGACTTTGACAGGCCCTACAGTCCACCACACATGGACCCTTTCTGCATTCAATGCAAAACAGAAAGTGATCATCTTCCAGTTGTTTGCAATGGTGGCCGGTTCGAACCCCGATCCACCAAGGTGCCACTGAGCAAAGCACCGTCCCCACACACTGCTCCCCGGGCGCCTGTCATGGCTGCCCACTGCTCACCAAGGGTGATGGTTAAAAGCAGAGGACACATTTCACTGTGTGCTGTGCATCTGTGTATCACAATGACAATCACTTCACTTTCCAGGGTAAATGGTATTAAAATTGTAAAACATTGTGCATTGGAAAGGGATCTGTACATGTTACTACACAGTGCAGAGTAGGTTCAGCCAGTCCTGGCTGGTAACCCTCTGGTACATCTCATGCTGGGTTGTCTCAGCAGCAGCTCAATGTCCAGAACCAGAATCTAGTTTAACTCAGACAGATTAGACTCGGTGGTTGTGGTAGATGCCTGTGTACATGTCGAGTACAACTTTGGCCCCAGCCAAGGTGTGATGAGCATTATAGTATATCTGGGTTTGGCTGTTATGGAATGCTTGGCTAAAAATTGGCACACCTTGTGAAAATGAACTCAGCACTAAACTTGAAATTTAGTAGTGATATGAAACTATTTTCAATATATTTATATATTATATAAAAATTCACACCCTTATTACTGGACTTTCAAGTGCCAGTTTTGGCTAAATGAGCACAAATCCACAGGCTCTAATATGACTGAAAGGATCAATGCAAAAAACACAAGGAACATAGATAATTCTCTCAATAGAAATAAGATTTTATTTAGTTTCGTTAACATCAATATGGAATGGGGGCTTCCTTCAAAAATACAAAAGCGGTCACCATAAAACAGAACCTGGTGGAAACGACGTGCATAAACAGCAACCTGCTCTTAAAACTCTTTTGTTTTGTGGATCAGCACAAAAGCTCATGAAAAGCCAATTTTTGAATTTCACACTTCTAATCTAATGGTGTTTTCTGCATTTATCTTTCAGCAAGAATGTTCATTTATGCACAACAGGGTTCATTGTTCCATGTGATCGGGATATTTCACTGTTGGTTTTGTTTATTGAATTTTGAAGAATCACGTATTTAATACAGAAATTCTGGTTCCAAACAGAACAAACTTCAGCTTGAACAACACATTCAGACTGGGCCTTAGTATTAGTAAGGCAGAGTAACTGCCCTTCCAACAGCAGTGGTGTGTGCACGCACATGTTGACAGGACGGACACACACACCTTGTACTAAAGCCTTATCTAGAAAGTATGAAGGTAAAAGCAAAATACTAACTTAGAATTTATAGAACTGGTCAGAAGCCACATGAAATGTCAGTGTAAGTGTGTGTGTGTCACTGTGGCAACTGGAGAAGGGTGCTCTGGCCAGAGGGCAGATAGGTGACATTGCGAGAGCGACTGAGCTGAAAGGCAATGTCCTCTGCTGCCTCCAGCTTCCTGAGCTCCACCAGCCCGTCACCTGCCTCTGCCAGGGAGTTGGCAATCAGCAGTGCAGCCTGGGAGTCTCCTGCCGCTGAGATGATCGCTGCCTGCTTCTGCTGCTCTGCCTGGAGGAAACAGAAGACAGAAAATCTGTCAATAAACCATCAGCAGAGGACATCAGTGGAACTTAATATGAAAAAATCTTCAAAAAAAAAAAAAAAAAAAAAAAAAAAAAAAGTACATGAACGCTATAAACCCTAGATTGTGTCTGTGCCTTTAATAGGATAAAGCACTCATTTGAAGCAGTTTGTTGACCAGATATACATTGACTGCAAACACAAACCTGACACTAGTTCTGCTATTGAGCTTCAGAACCTTGTTCTCCCCAAGCCAAATACTTGATTAATTATATACTGCACCAGTTGAAAATTATACATTCTGAGTGTTAGCATTCATTTATCTTTTTTTCTTGCTTTGCTACATCATGCAATGATACATGATTCTGTCTGCCTTAAAAAATGTGAAGAACCAGAAGCCCTCAAATGGCCTTGAAGGAAAGGTTCAAGTGAACTTTGTCATTTCAGCTATATGCTTGTAAGACAGTACATAGTGAAAACCAAACAATGTGGTGTGTGGTGAGAAAAGTTGTGCAAGATGGAGAGATCAGATCGGTCCTCTGTTTTTGTGTCAGGGGTGACAAACTCACGGCCCGCGGGCCACATCCTGCTAGATCACTTTATAAAGCAGCTGAAAGAATCATCGGTGTCCCTCTCCCCTCCAAGACATCTACAGTACACGCCTCACCAAGAAAGCCCTCGGCATAGCAGCTGATCCCACCCACCCAATGCAAACCTTCTTCAGCCTGCTGCAATCAGGGAGCAGACTGCGGCGTCTCCAGGCCAGGACCAGCAGACTGAAGGACAGCTTTACCCATCAGGCTGTCAGGAAGCTTAACTCTCTGCCGGCTCTGCCCCCACTCCCCTCTCTCCCGCCCCACAAACTTTTTGAATTCTACCCACACACACACACACACACACACACACACACACACACACACACACACACACACTTTACAAGCTCTGTTGCACTACATTGTTCACATTGTTTACATGGTTTGCACTCTCCACCATGTGCCCTTATTTGTATATTGTGTTTTTAAATTTTATATATTATGCTTATTTTTATACCCTTGTATTTAATGTTACTTGTATGCACCATGGGTCTGAGAGTAACACAATTTCAATTCTCTGTATGTCCTCTTTGACAATAATTTTACTAATTACTTTGACTAAAGATCTATAATTTAGGCCCAGCAACATGAAGCTGAAAACACACAAACTGAAAACACACAAACTATAGATCCCACAATGCAGTGCTTCAGTTGCCTTGCCAAACGCTTGAAATTCTTTTTTGTCCTTCAAAGTCACCAAAGCGCTTTGCATTGGGAGCTCAGTTTATCAGCAAAGTATGCACTGCATTATGGGATCTGTAGTTCGTGTTATCAGGATGGGACTGCATTTGAAATCAGTCTTTAAAGCACCTTCAGTTTCACACTCACCTTTTCTACAATAAACCTTGCTCTCTCTGCCTCCTGCTGGGCCACCTGCTTCATCTCCACAGCCTCAGTGAACTCCTTACCAAAGGTCAAGTGTGTCTGAGGACAGAAATGGAACTCAGTTAAGGTACACAGCCATAAACACATCAAACAATGTTGCTTGATGCCAATACACTACAGCTATACTACAATACACTATAAAACAATAAAAGAACAAGTGAAGACAAAGGAATCCATACCAGCGAAACATCATCAAGGATGAGACCAAACGTGGATGCCCGCTCAGTCAAATCCTCACTGACTTGCCTGGACACCAGTTCTCTCTGCGTGATCAGTTCACCTGCGTCAAACCGGGCCTGAACGGACACATGGACACACACAGCATGGTTAACTCAACGAGGGCACAGAAGAGCATTAGTACTGGTTTATTTAAACTATATGTTTACACTTCTTTCAATCACTGCCCAGAAACACATTTTTACTTTAATTTCACCCTACCTGTTACACATATTTTATGTTAAAATCATAAGTGTAATATTTGGTTAGGTTTGCAATATTTGCATATTGGTTCACGGTATACATGCAATATTTGCATTATTGAGGTCAATAGCAGTCGCTAAATCATTTCACTGCATATACTCTACTTTGCAGATGTTTTTATCCAAAGCAACTTACAAGAGGAAGACACTAGCAATTCTTGTTCAATTTATATAGATTTTGAGTTTATAAAACTAAGAGCCCTGATAAGGCCTAACTTGTCAGAAACGAACATGCTCGGAAGTGCTAGACGAAGAAAATACGCATATAATACCGTGTTTAATTGTATGTGACAAATAACATTTTCATTTGAAGATTGAATTACACCGATATTAGTTACATTTATTAATCATAGCAACTGACTATATAATAAAATGGAATACTCTTCACTTAACAATATTGATGTATTGAAAACTTCAGAAGACTTCGGTTTGTGTCCCCTATTATGAAAATGTCCTCCTTGTGAGATTATTTAACATAATACGAGTCTACGGTCCTGCAGTGGCTAGAAAGGGCCATATGTGTAAAGAGAGAGTCAGTCGGATCTGGAATTTGTCTTCTTATGTTGTCTCATACATACATACACACACACACACACACATATATATATATATATACATACACACATATATATATATAAATATATATACACACACACACATATACATATATATATACATACACACATACATACATATATATATATGAGATCACACTATGAGAGTTTGTATACTGTTGTACTGACAATGAATCTTGAAAGGTTACCTCCTGTTCCTCATGCTTATTTCGCCCAGAGAATTTCCCACCCCTCCCCTAAAACATTATCTCCACAGACCTCCATATCTTCCAAACATGCAAAGCATTGCAGTTTATCTTTGATTAGATGTAAAATGAGCAAATATTTATTTTTTAGTTCGGCACACTGAAGAATCGGTTAATTATTTTTTCCTGGAAAAACAGCAACATGACTTCCTGTCTGCACCAAACATTGTATTGGTGAATGGTGTTAAATTATGTGAATCATTTTCGTGAATCCCCCCTCAACTTCTATAGGCTGCTCTCCTCCTCATTAGCATTTAAAGCTACAGACAACGAAACTGCTCGTCCTGGCAAATGTCACTGTGGGACCGGATCAAGGTGGCTGCAATTCTGAAACAAGGCTGAATTTTGGAAAGAGACTTCAGATACAGAATTAGGGGACCAACAAGACTGATATAAAATTTTTCGTGTCATGGGACCTCTAACACTTGAGCTCACCACTACAGACTTCAGCACTTCAGTGGTGATTGAGGGCAGAACCCTTTCATCGTAGTCCTCCCCGATGCTGGTAAAGATCCGTGGAAGCTGCGTAGCCACTGGGCGGAACAGGATTCTCAGGGTGATGTTGACATTCTGCAAATCTGCGAGGGCGAAACATCCAGCTCTTATACACACCCACACACTGGCATCATGGGAGGAGTGAAGCGCTACACCAGGCAGCTCTGTACCTTTACTCCCGGTGATGACCGGTACGTTGCGAGGGCGAGACCTGCAGTCAAAGATGATGGGCTTCTGGACCCAGGGGATGAGGAAGTGGGTTCCCTCTCCCATTACTTCCTCCTGCACCCCGCGGAATCGGTCAAAGATCACAGCCCTGTGCCCAGCGTCCACTGCAACACAAAAAAGCCATTAAACCCGCATCCTGACCACATATTACACAGAGCTGAGCAGTTACCATTAAAAAGGGCGGAGTTCACCACCCCTCCACCAACAGCCAGGGCCAGTCCCAACTTCCCAAGGGACTCGAACAACTTAGCCATGATGCTGAAGAGACGAGCCCTGCAAGATCAGGAGTAGAACTATTACAATCCACAGACATGAGCATAACCTCTCACCTATCAGAGGGTCGTGAAGAGCCTTCCTTTACCGACAAGCCTCATCTAAAACTACGGAACCGACTCGGACCAGCCGGCTTACTTCACACGGAACGTACACGGAGCCCTCTTCGTTTCTACTCCGTACTTACCTGACGCGCTACGAATTCTGCTTGACCTCCACCGGCCTCGCAACGCGCAGGACGCGTGAACCGTGGCGCTGAGAGCGCATGCGCCTGCCTGCGAATAAAACCCTCAGTGATTGGCCGAACCCGGGTAGATCGAGAAACGCGATTGGTTTATATCAACCGTCACAGCAGACGTCAGCTGGGGGGTGAAACTGGGTGTAATAACGCGGTGAATCATATTTTAGCGACACGAAGAAGTGTGATGATGGCTGATCTTTTATTGTCGTTCACAGGTTTCCAAAGGGCTTTATTTACGTTGACAGTTACATGACAGCACAAAATATTGAAGCTGGTTAAGATAATTCATTGAGCAAAATGTTATAATGAAGGTTCTTAACAAATATAATAAATAAATGTATTGTCATAGATAACTAAATCCGTTTAACTAAAATATTTAGACTATTACTAATTTACTCGTTTGCTATGACTCACTGTTGATCTCTTGGAAGGATGGACTGATTTTACGTAGAATACCACATATATATATATACCAATATATATAATACCATATATATATATATATATATATATATATATATATATATATATATATATATATATATATATATATATATATATATATATATATATGTATGTATATATGTATGTATGTATGTGTGTGTATGTATATATATATATATATATATATATATATATATATATATATATATATATATATATATATATATATAAAAGAAATTAATCACACGGTCTCGGACTGGCTTATGCAAAAGCAAAAACAAGTGCATAGAAAGATTGCAGGTGTTCAGAGTCAGACAGAGTCTTCACTTTACTTTACTTTATTTTGCAGACGCTTTTATCCAAAACGACTTACAGGAGGAAGACACCAGCAATTCTCGAGACTTACTTGAAACTTGTAGGGTGAGATAGCAAATTCAACTCATCTGCAATAAAGGTGATAATAAAATTGAAGAAGCGCTGTTTTAGCAAGCTGCAATTCTGCACGAACATAATGCAAGAGGGAAACTGCTGTCACTCAAACTCTTCATCTGATATCGTGATATAAATGGCATGTTTTAAAGACCCATGGCAATTTATGCAAATATCATTGGACCGCATACATAGACTTATTAATCGCTTGCCAAAGTGACACCCTATTCATACCCATGCGGGCAATATTCATATTTCTTAATTGCTATGTTTTTCTCAGACATCCTTCACAGAGTGCAAGAGATGCCAGTGGGCCATTCTGCAGTGTTTATTACTTGTTTTCCAACCTGTAAGGAGAACAGTGTGATTTTCTTCCCCGTATTCGCTTCTCCAGATATGATATAAGAAGAGGAACCGTCTGCCTCGCATCTTTTGAGACGTTCACTCTCCCTGTTTATGAAGAGGTCAGCACCCAAGCAGGTCGCTGATGTGGCCGATAAGCTTATGCCTTATGGAAACTCTTTTCATGATTTGTATTCATAGGTTTTTTAGAACAGCATATGTCTGTCCACCAGATGGCACATTGTTCGGGGTAAACTCCTCGTGCATTCCCTACAAAATGACATCCTTCAAAGTCACCAAGTGTGACTGGATCTGGTCTAATCACCGCACGTGGCGTGTTGGTGACATGGTTGTGCGAGACTGTGCATGTGTGTATGTGTGTCTGTGATATGGGCTGAAGGAAGTGGAAGGATAGTGGGGGTTGGTAGAAGCCTATAAACCAGGAGGTTCAAACCCCACTTACTACTGAGACAGCTTGATCACCAACCGAGGGCTCGAAAGGGTACTCACTGCTGCTGTGCAGAAAATCCAGAGCTTTTTAAACCAGGACCAAGCTAATGTCTAGTGAAGGAAGTCAGACGGATTTTTCACATTTCCCCCTCTGCCGACTTTGACTGATTCACCTGCCCCACATTCATTCTTTAAGGCCTACCGGGTAAGGAAGCAAACCCATTATAAAAAGGTTGTTGGTTCAAATCCCGAACCACCAAGCCCGAGCAGTCCCCTTGATGAAGGTACCGTCCCCACACGCTGCTCCCTGGGCGGCTTTCATGGCTGCCCACTGCTCACCAAGGGTGATGGTTAAAAGCAGAGGACAGATTTCACGGTCATTGAAACAATGCAGCACAGCATATGGTGACACAACAATATATTCTCTGCTTTTAACCCATCACCCTTAGTTCAGTTCAAGTTCAAGTTGAGCTTTATTACATTTAAATTACATACTGTGCAAAATGGAATAGTGTATATTACTCAATATAACAGAGGTAGAGTTTGTGTTTGTCAGTTCAGAGCGGAAAGTTCCTGAGTGTTCAGGCCTGATGGCCTGTGGAAAGAATCTATTGCACAGTCTGGCAGTGAGGGCCCGAATGCACATTTTCTAAGCATCTTCTAGGGATGTTGTCTGGTCCAGCAGGATTTCGTGAGTTAACTTTGTGAAGAGTTTTCCTCACGTCCGCCGTGGTTAGACACAGCACCTGATCACTGGAAGGAGGGTCACGTTGTTCTGTGTGTCGAATCGTGCGTATAAGTAATTCAGCGCATCTGGTAGGGAGGGGTCACTGTCACAGGCAGAGGTTTTAGTCCTGTAGTTTGTGATGGCCTGGATGCCCTGCCACATGCACCCTGTGTCACCGCTGTCCTGGAAGTGGCTGTGGCTTTTCTGCCTGTGTGCATGACAGGTGACCGGGGAGCAGTGTGTGGGGACCTCAGTGACCTCTTGGTGGTTCGGATTCTTCCTTACCTGCAAGTCTTTATGATGAACAGCCTGTTTGAATTTAGGGTGGTGGGAGCAGCCTACTGGTTAAGACACTCGCCTATGAACCAGAAGACCACAAAGTACCCCACTTACTGCCATTGTGTCCTTGAGCAAGACCCTGAGTGTCTCCTTGGGACTGTCCCTGTAATCTCTGGATAATGGTGTTGTAAATCTCTGGATACGGGCTGTAAATGTTCAATACCTTTCTATCTCAAATTTTCTTCTTGGCTTTAAGTGTCTTGCAGTGGTAGTAAGTGGTCTTACTGACTGCAGTGCAGATGATGCAAAGTGACTATGGAATTATGAGTATTTTAATGTAATAATTTGGGCACAAGATGGTGCCAGAATCAGCGTTTCACTTTGGCACAAACAGAGGATTACAGTGAAGATAATATTTAAAATATGTGTAAATAATTGTGATGTGTAAATAATTACACATGACATGGCAATTGATCAGTGCAAGATATTTTGATATTTTCAAAGAGCAGCCTTTTAAAATCTTTCTGGTGTGTATCAGCACTGCTTGTGGATGTTTAAGAAGTTCACACTCTAAACAAGTAATCTAACTAATTAAAAACTGTTGCTCTTTTTTTTTTAAATGTATAAATGTTCACTCGCAGTCTCTCCTGGAGGCGTGGGTTCGAATCCCACTTCTGACAGATAATCCTGTTTTAGGGGGCAGTGGTGGCCTAGCGGTTAAAGAAGCGGCCCTGTAATCAGAAGGTTGTTGGCTCGAATCCCGAAGCCACTGGGCAAAGCACCGTCCCCACACACCGCTCCCCGGGCGCCTGTCATGGCTGCCCACCCCTACCAAGGGTGATGGGTTAAATGCAGAGGACACATTTTGTTGAGTCACCGTGTGCTGTGCTGTGTATTACAGTCACTACAATCATTACTTTCACTTTAGTATTTTTTTTTTCATTTTATTACTTTTAGTTCCTTTTCCACGTCCTGTAAACAGATTCTGAACTTCGAACTTCCCTATTAGGGAAAATTAGAGTAAAATATAAAATCAGGATTTGCATCTTTCTTGTCTGCTCACTGGCAAGCAAAAGTGTGAACACATTTCCCTGATTCTGGCCTCACTTTATTGGTTACCAGTGAAGTTTAGGATAAAGTTTAAGTTGTTGCTAATTGTTTTTAAAGCTCTCACTGGGTCAGTGCATCAGTACCTCTGTGACCTTCTCCACACCTACAGTCCAACTCACCTTTTCTCTGTGGCTTTTTTGTTAGAACTGGGTAAGGAGGGAACATTAGTAGTTTTGGTACTTTGGTCTTATGTCATGTGGTCATGTTTTATTGATTTATGTTTTTATTATTTTAAGTTGTAAATGTTTTATGTGTTCGTTCTTAGCGGTCAATGTTATGCACACGTTACCTTGTAAAGGACCTTAGTCAACTGCTTTTTTCTTTTTAAAAAGGTGCTCTAAATAAACTGAACTTGACTCACTTCACTTTCAAGCGTTAAGCCCTTGAAATTAGGGCCCACTTTTTCTCCAATTATTATATTATATAATAATAGTCCTGTGACATTCTGAAATGTCATACTACAAGAAATAATTTTTTTTACATGTACCTGTGCTTGTTGCAAAATTTATATACATTTTCCAAAAAATATATTTTAGACAAAGCACAGTTGTATTCATATTAAATAATATAATATTAAATAATAATCCTATTTTAACAAGAATTCGCATTTCCATTACACTACTAAACTGTTAAAATCATTCTATTTGCGAGAACATGAGATGAAATATCTGCTTTTGAATGTGCATGTTTTGTATGCATGTGAATAACTACAGAGTCTGTGTACATGATTTTGTTATGCTCATTTATTAGTCCTGGAAAACATGTAAGGCATATGGTAACATCACACACAAAAGCGTTACGGGCTTTATGGTCTGAAAGACCACATGCGGTCCAACCCAGAGACAAGCACAGGAAGCAGCAGCACTTCAGAGGATTCAAAAACAAACGAAGAAAAGAAAAGTCAGAAAAGCTGTCAAACAAACTGTTGATACTCTGACGTGTGTGGAAAATAGTCAGCTGAATATCAATCCTGATTCAGGTTCGGAATGAACTCGTGTAACAGTTCCTAGTGTGCTGAGTGGTCGGGTCGACGGTCAGTCATTGGAAAGAAACATGGCAGTAATTGGCACCGTGACTGAAACCCGAGAAAATGACGAAAACCACAGTTCTACTAAGAGCGAGCCAGGCAGAAATGGAGCATAAAGCACACAAACGTTCTCACAGCATTTCCTATACATTGAGCTAATATTACCACAGCCAGACACATCACTGGGGCATTGGTAAAAAGAAGTTTAGTATACAGTGCACAGTGATTGACAAGCAATACTGAATCCTGACGTAAGATGTCGATGTGACTTTTAGTGGTTAAGTGTGCTGAAGAGGAAAAAGGTACACCAACGCCAAAGAACTACCATCATCTGCATACACACACCCCTGAAACGTGTTCTAAAACCCAAATCCATGTGCAGCGTTTGTTAGGAGACTGTTAAATTTCTTTTGCAGGATTCAGTGCATTTTTATTAGGGATCGTAATGATCGGAATACAGAGCCTGGCTCAGAACAGGCCTTAGAGCTGAGAAGAACACCACAGGACCTCTGTCCTGGAGAAGCCATCAGTAGTTTGGCTCAGTCCAGCTTCCCCTGCCCCACCCACTGGAGACACATGCACCTACCATAGAGGATAGCACTTCACCATACTGGCTGCAACCTCTGGTAATATAATACATTATACAATTTTCAATGCATTCAACATGTGTGTGCAAACCTCAAACCAACAATGGTATGCACTTCCAATGCAGACGCTGATATCAGAGCTGAGGTCACCATGAACCAAGGGCAGATGAAGACTTTAACACATGGTGTCTGGGCTCGAGACAGAGATGGACATTTCGTGTTCAGAAAGCAACGTTCCACACCAGGTTTTTGTTTCATCAAACCAGTTGACTGGGTTCTAGAATGGCCAAGATCAGCCCAGTTTTCACTGCATGGCGTGAATGTCTGACGTGAACTTTTTTAAATGTTTTATAAAACCAGGTAGCTTTGACAAAAAACACACAAACACATTAATGTGCACGTCTGCACATTAAAATAAAAAGTCTAAAAACAAATGGCAAAATGGCATACTAGTGTACTACTGAGTTATGCAAGCTGGACAAACTGAGGCACAGTCCGAGGTGTGGGACAGGGAACAAGCCGGGATTCTGAAGGTCATCGTAGCACAGCAGCAACCGGCACATGCCGACCACTGTGGTCAGTGCTGGGGAATGGCGAATCACGCATATCCACACACGCCAGGAACTACTTGTCGTGGAGGGCGTGGTCAGAGGTTAAACACAGTTTGGCACATTCAGTCAAAACCCAAACAATGACTACGCACATTTCAGAAACTGACCTCTGAAGCCCAAACACACCAAAAACACCAGAACGAACACCCAACAAAAAAAAAAAAAACGGCCAACAGTTTAGAGAGAAAAATCCAAATGCGTTAGGGAGTATGACTTCTTCACCACACGTGGCTCTGGACACAGGAACCAGGAACAGAGCGTTCCGGGTCCGAGCACTGCCAATGTCCAGAGATAGACAGCTGAGCCTTGCTGGTCTCCAGACGCATGTATGTAAACTGGGACTGACTGGAATGGGAAGTGTGTCTGTGTTCAATTTAAACAGAAGGACACGGCCCATCGTTATCACATTATGAACGTAACGTTCGACTGCAGAGGCACCTGATGAATTCGTTTGCATGTTTGTGTGGGATTTAAAACCCGGACCGGATCTCCAGTCCACTGGACCAGGGAACAGCTGCTATCTCATGGAAAAGCATGAAGACCAACAAGCTGAGAACAGAGGAGTAATAGAGGTGATAGAAGAACTGACATTTTTTCTCAAAACCTGACAGATGACCTGAGGATGGACAGATACTTCCTCCCCTTACTAGTCACATATTCTCTCGCTTTCTCTCTCTCTCTCTCACACACACACACACACACACACCAAAGTAGGTCTCACTAAAAAGTGTTTTATCACAGAACTTGAGCGATGTAAAAATGGACCAGGCTTACAGAGACTAGATGGAGTTTAGGGGGGTGTGGCCAGAAAGCCATTACATGTGGGGAGGCATCGGCGCTACTCGCACCCGCTCAGTACAGAATCGGAGGAGGGGGTGGTGTCATCTCTGAACCTCCTGGTCATCTCTGGCTAGGCCTGCTGCTATGCTGAGCGGACAGTGAGGAGGGAGGGAGGAAGAGAGAGGAGGAGGAGGTGTGGGCATGTTCCACTCTCTCGTGCAGACGTCATTCTAGTTCTCCTCTCCGGTGGGTCGTGTGGGAATCAGGTGACCAGCGCACACCATCCTCTCATGTTCACTCTGATTACCAATGTGTGTGTTTCTGTGTGTGTGTGTGTGTGTGTGTGTTGGGGTTGTGGAGGGCAACAGTGGGGACACCCTAATTGAATTCCCTCTTAATTGCTGCTGCTTGCCAACAGTTGGCTCATTAAAAAGTGCTTCCCTTGCTGAACTCAACAGGACAGAACAAATTTCTATTCAGATAACTCCAGACCACGGCAGAACAGGATTATGGGTATTTTATTAATACTATGGACAACCAGATGAAACCAACTGCTTCAAAGTTCCACTCCACTGAGATGTCACTGCAGCAGGATCCAATCAAAATGTAGCACCCAGACCACCTGGTAACCGACACACAGTGGAAATATCGAGTGGAGTTGGGGTTTGTATTTTATTTCCCCCTGGTCCATGGATAGGGGACTCTGCGAGTCTGGTCCAGTAATGGGGGTGCATGAGACATGAAAATCCGACCATAATGTTCTCAAAAAGAAAAAAAAAAAGTTTATGATGGGGGAAGGGCAGACAGCAAGAGAGGTGGAGCATGACTGGATGGAATCACAGTTGTCACGGCAACAACAATCAACCCCAGGCCAGGCCACTACCCAGAATCCTACATGTGACTGGTCAGCATGTCCAGGGTTGTCTTTGAAAGACACAATATCATATGAAATGGAGAACAGAGCAGAGTCCACTCTACTGCTGATCTACACTCTCAGGGTGGAGAAACCAGATACTTCTACACCGCGGTGGTGGCATAGAGAGCTACGGTGTTCAGATTAGTTGGCATGTGAACATGTGAGTGAGCAGCCGTTGATCGGTACACTGAGGACAAAGGGTAAGAAGAGTGACCAGGCTGCAGCTGAAGAGTAGCAGGAGGCCTGGTGCAGAGGGCTGAACGCTGGGCAGTGCACTGTAAAACATACACACACACACACACAAGCACGCTCACACACACACACACACACACACACACACACACACACTCATATTCATGAAAACACACACACACACACACACACAAAGTAGACCCTCCCAAAAGATGTCTGCCTAAACATCCACCCTGTTCTCCCACACTCCTCAGTTCTCAACCTTCTCAACCTCTTTCTTCTCATCCTTCTTCTCTTCTTTTTTTTCCTCCTTCTTCTTCTCTTCCTTCTTCTCCTCTTTCTTGGTGTCCTCCTTCTTCTTGTCGTCCTTTTTCTTGTCTTCTTTTTTCTTCTCCTCCTTCTTGTCATCTTTCTTGGCCTCCTCTTTTTTCTCCTCCTCTTTCATGGGTTCAGTAGTGAGGATTATTTTGCCGATGTTGTTCCGCTCCTGCATCCTACGCATGGCATCACCCACCTGAGAGAGAGAGAGAGAGAGAGAGATGGAGAGAGGGAGGGGCAGGGGGTGGAGAGAGGGAGAGACCAGCTTGATTGTCCATCTGTCATATAAAATATGTACATACATATACACACACACACACACACTCGCATCTTCTTCCAGTGTTAATTAACAGATTTTCTGAGCCCTGATCAGATCAATCTCTGGTCATTAGGAGCCTATCGATCAGGCAAAAACAGTGAAGACCACTGTCCAGGCAGAGGCTCTCATCAGTCTCATCTCTCCACTCTCCCCTCCCACACCAAACCACCTAACAACCAGTGCCACGGCAACAGAGGGCCATCTCCTAGCAACAATAGAGAAGACAGGAGGGGGTGGGGAGAGCAACTGGTGCTCGAGATCATAAAGAAGGCGGAGAAAATGTTTTCCCCCTCTCCGTACATAGGCATGTGTACGCCAGCTTACGTACACGTGTATACACTTTAAACTGAAAGACCCCCCCGGTTGCCATGACAACAATCCCAAAAAAACAGTGCTGATGAGCGAGACGCAGGAAACACAGCAACAAGGAATTTATTGGTCAGCTGGTCTGCATTCATAAGAAGAGTTAGCAGAAGATCATCATGTAATCATGGGATACGCACAAGGTACCTCCTGATAAATGAACCCCATTCCTCACCATATAAAGACCACAGCTTGTCACCATAGTAACAGGGAGCGAAAGTTGGATGATGGGCGAGTAACGAACAGCTCAGAAACAAGAGAGACAGGATAAAAGGCAAATGAAGGAGGGGACAATAAATGGAGAGACTGGGAGAGACGAAATTTCTACACACACACACAAACCTGCTCCAGGTGGTAGGTGGAGTCAATGCGCGGCTTGATCTTGCCCTGACGGTACAGCTGCAAGATCACCTCCATGGCCTGAGCGATGAGCTCCGTCTCCGAGTCCAGGTAACCCAGGTGGAAGCCACAGACGCCGCGGTTTCCCTGAATCAGGCTGAGCGAGTGCACGGAGAACTGGTGGTACCAGGTCTTCGCCACCGCAATCAGGTTCTTCTTCTGCCCGGACAGCATGTTGGCGGCACCTGGACAACGGGACAAAAGGGAGTGCATGTACATGCACGATCTCGTTACGCATTTAAAATCTATTTATTGATCTGAAATATTTTTAAACAGTTTCCTTCTTTCTTTGGAAGTAGTTAAAAGCTGAACTGCATTATGGGATACGGTATGATAAGGTATATTGCCTTACACTGATGTAGAGAGAGGCCATTTCTCAAGGCATAACCCAGTTTCCATTAGCTGAAAGTTTGTAGCATTGTATGTATTCAACTTTCTTATATCTTCTCGTTCTATAAAATACTATGTAACAACCATAGGCAAAATACACCCACAGTGCAAAAGTTTTAGGCAGTTGTGGAAAACTTGCTATAGATGAAGCATGTTTTCAGAAATGAGTTTTTCCAAATTAATTTGTGAGCACAAAAGACATGATTAATGCAAACCTCAAACTCCATTAGCTGAAATGCAGCCCCAGACTGCAAACAAAGAAGCTTCCACCATGCTTACCGGTTATCTTCACACTCATTATTGTACTACCATCAAACTGCCTTCTGCTAAATATTTCAAAGTCCAGAGCACCTGCACCCCAGTTATTATGTTTTTGAGCTTAGCTGAGTCATTTGGCCTTGGGTCCCACTGGTTTCTGCCAGTTCTGAGGTGATGCCGCTGCTAGACAGCTTCTGCTTTTGAAAGGAAATGACAATCCTCAACATTGCTTTGAGATCTTTGTCTTGCTGTACCTATATTGATGCAGTAATCACTTCCTGGTGCTTTGTTGCTGTGTTCAGTCTTGCCATGGTGTCTTCCACAACCTCGCCTTTGTAAAGGACTGTTTAAACGTATATATAAATAACCGATCATTAGTAATAGTTTAGTATAGTTATGTTTAGGTTTATGATCAGTGAATCCAACAAAATCCCTGACTTTGTGCAGGTGTATCTACAAGAACTGATGCTGGTTTGAAAGCAAAGGGTTGTGAAACCATGTAATGGTTTGATTTAGATTTTCCTTTTGTTTACTCACTTTAGATTTGTAAAAGGTTAAAAACCATCAATTATCATTTTGATTATTGAACGCAACATTCACACTTTTGCACTTTACTGTATTTCTGTCACCCTACATTTTTGCAAATACATAGTGGTGCAGCGATGTTTCAAATAGAAATGTTCAGAATACAAGACATGCTGCTCCTCCTCCTTCTCCCTTGCTCCCACACTTCTCTTTGACCCTTTCTCTACACAGCCCCATGTTGTCTACTGTTGCCACTCCCGATCAGTCTGATGTCCTGCACACATCACCTTAATCCAACCAATCCCTTCGCGCTCACACATCTTTTTCAACAGGACCTTTTAAAAACCATCTTCTCGTCATCCTACCCATTCATCACTATTCCCCTCTGCTCTGTGCTACCACACTGCTCGAACCCTGACAGAAACCCACCATGAAAATCTCACTCTTTCGCTCTCTCTCTGCCCCCAAAACAAAGCTGTCTCTGACCAGAGTGTCGAGTTGGACTGGGCCCAGTACGCTACATTTCGACACATTCCGGGGTCTGTGCAGATAGAGGCGTCATTGTTTCGCTGGACATACTTCTGATAAGCTGATTCAGCGAGGGGAGGGTGAATGTGTGTGGGTGTGTATATGTCTTTTGTGTACGTATGTTATGTGGGGTTCCTTGTGAGTGAATTGATGAAGGCAGTGTGTGAGCTGTTTCAGGAGAAAGATGTCTGTCCGGCTTACCATAGCTGATGAGTCTACCCATGGGCTTAAGAAGATTGTAGCCCTTATGGGTGTCAGAGCCTCCAAGGGGATCCAGAACTATATCCAATCCTAAAAGAGATAGAGGACTGATGAGAAGTGACAGAGGGGGTTAAAACAATAGCTTTCAACAAGTTAAGGGACTTAATAGAAAAACCAAAAAGAGGCCCAGTCGACGTGAGAATGTTTTTCTCCAAAACAGGGAAATTCCGTCCACACGGAAACAGCATTTCAGGGGACCCAGGATGATCATTTTCTAAAATGGGTTCCAGAGTGAACTTGGCAAGAAAAGTGGCTTTTTTGTGAAGATGCCAAATCTCCAACCTGACCTATAACCAAAAAACACATCCTATGGTGCACATTGAAAAGACAAGGCTGGAGAACGACAACGTGTTTAACTCTAACTCTAACTTATTGTTTTAGGTCAACAAAATATATAATAATATAATGAACAAAGATTTATAATATGGCTTAAAGCTGAGAAGCAAATGCTGGTCATGTGAAATATATCATATAATATTGTTGACAAATAAAAACAAGACTAAATGTTTTTTGCAAAATAAAAATTATACAACAATATTGACTAAACTGAGAGGTTATTTCCTGTGTCTCCCGTTCAGTCTGACAGATACGGATGTTACTTTAATTTCAGAATGCTTGTGGTCACTGGGTTAAATAAAACTGCATTGCTAAAAATGATCACGGATAATTACTAAAATGCTCAATGGTCACCTGAAACATGACTAAACTAAAATGAGTCTGGATGTGACTAAGACTAATAAAAACTGAAGTGACAAGTAGAGCGGAGAGTTACAGCACCACTCAGAAAACCCGTTTTAGATAAAAGTGTTCTTGTGTTCAAATGGGCTATCTGGACAGCAGAAGCCAGCAATGCTAATTTTCACAGCCGAGTTACGAAACCATGTTGTTTTTTGCATATACTAACCAGCTATGAATAACCCCCCACCTAATATCGAGACTAATCAAGACATGAACTCTACTATACCTACACAGGCATCCATCTCCCTGTATTCCATGAAAACATGAAATGAGCTTGAATAGTAAAATATACAAAATGAATAAAAAAAAGTTTAAAAGTCCAAACACAGTTCTGCTCATTTCACTAGATACTCTAATAGTGTGGATTTGGACAGCTTTATTGCTTCTTTAAATCAGCAACTATATTCAGCTGTACTAAGACCATTTAAAAAGGTTTTCTAATAAATCTATGCCTTTTTATGCCTGTGTAGGATTAAAACGGCCATGTCTCCACACGAGAGGTACAGGTACAAGAGGTTCCTCCTGTAAGTCACTTTGGATAAAAGCATCGGCAAAATAAAGTAAAGTAAAGTAAAGGTACATTGCACAAAATGAGTTATGTAATATAGTGTCATTGGGTACATCTATATGCCCCACCACATGCATTAATACGCCGTTAGATAAAGGCTCAATCACATGCAATTTTTCGCATTATTCTGTTACTTCTCAAGGCAGAGAACATGTGACTGCTGACAGTATCCTCTTGAATGGATAACATTTTATTCCACTTTTAAATCCTTCTATTATTGTATTGCTATATAAGCATGCTCAGTGTGGAGAACTGAAGTGGTGACCCATTATTTTGGTTTCCTTTTTTTAATGTCACGTTTAATGTCTCTACAATGTGATGCATGTTCCAACTCTGCTGAGAAAGAATCAAGCAACGGATTAAGAGGGCGGATCCAACACCGATTCCTGCGTCTTTCACCCTCACGTATATTCATTCTGACGGGTCATCTCCCTGGATGTGGAAGCCCCGCTAGTCGAGAGGTCACACAAACGAAGTGCAGTTTGCATAGCGGATTTGGTTAATGCGACAGCCATTCAAGAAAAGACCCGTGATTTGAGTAATGAGGGGCCTGTGGCCCTGTATAGCTTCACGTCTGGCACTGCCTCAGGCTGCAGTTAAATTGATTCAATTATCACCTTACAATAAAATCAGGCAAAACACTAGCACCTATACACAACTGCTGGGCAATGTAGCGGTTCATAGAAAAGCACAGCAAAAAAAACAACACACAAATCAGATGCATAACAAATCAGCCTGGATCTCATATTTTTGACACTGTGACCACTTTTGCAAGACAAACACATTTATGGTCTACAGCAACTTTAATATGTTGAGAACTGTTGTTGCTTTTCTTGCATAATGGTCATTTTATGACAAATTCTTCATTCCACTGAAATGAGTTTTTTACTATATTGATATTAGTATATATGGGCTGATATTTGTGCCAGCAGACTCTCAATTTGAATGGAATATATTTAAATCTGAATTGCACAGACTGAATTTTCACACTCCTAAAATGTAAAGCAAATTAGCTTCTCCCAACAGAGCTCATTTCCACGTTTTACGACAGCTCTGCAGGTTGCAGTCAAGTGGAATTTCCTATGAGAAAACGTGCCAGCCTGCGTAACACATCAACTGGTGACTTGTGCTGGACAATACAGTCCCTGACAAAGTCTTTCGCTTGTCTATTTTGTAGAAAAACACCTGCTATTAACCTGATTAAGCAATTGGTGTTAGAATGAACTGAAAAATGTATAATTTAATCAAGACAGAAACGTCAAATTTTGGAAAGACAAAAGTTGTCGCTTATACAGAAATTGACCAAATTTACTGCAAATACAAAAATATGTCAGCAAATAAAGTAGTGGTGCTGTGAGATCCAAATTTAATATCTTGTATGACTTCTATCAGCTTGAAGGACTGCATCCATGCAGTTCGGCAAGGATTCATACAATTTATTGATTAAGTCATCAGTAATAGCAAACAAAGCAATCTTGCATGCCACCCAGAGTCCATCAATATTCTTTGGTCTCGTCTTCCATGCTTCCTCCTTCATCCTACCCCACACATGCTCAATGATGTTCATGTCTGGTGAGTGGGCTGGCCAATCCTAGAGCATCTTGATCTTCTTCGCCTTGAGGAACTTTGATGTGGAGATGGAAATCTAGTGTACTGGGGTTCTTTTTATACACACCTGAGACCTGATCCATTATTTGTCACAGGTGAAGCTCATATGACAAGGCAACAACACTTATGTCTTTGCAAATATTGACTTAATGGGCTTTACCAAGCTTTTAATATTAGAATACTTTGACAGTTTCAATTTGCACTGAAACATTATTACAAAAGCTGTTGGGAATAAAATGAGCCATTTCTTGTAAAACAATCTTTATTAGAAATAGATTTCAGTGGCACTTGAGCTCAATTTGTACACAAGCAACAAGACTAGTCAGGGACTGTCGTCCAATAAAACTAAACAAATATACATAGGGCGGGGCGGGGCAGAGCTTCCGGTCCTCTTTCCCAGTAGAGGCTAGAGGGGTTTTAACCCTTATCAATAAATATATATCTATTGAATCACAGGGGCAACTTCAGATAGATTTGGTTAAATAATTTTATCTGTGAAAATTACATATTAACAAGGTGGTACTTCTGGCTAACATGTACTCGCCTTTTCAAATTGCTTTTTTCAGTGATACCAGATCTTAGAACATATTCTCTTTTTCTTGGTGGAGATTTCAACAGCTGGTTTGACAAAGATCGATCATCTGACGGACAATAAAAAAATAAATAAATATCTTATTTGGGCAGGATCTTATTATGGGAAGTGTGATGTGGGGTGTACTTTACACCCAAATGATAAAAATGATTAAATTTCCCCCACGTCCACAATCATATTCCAGAATTTATTCCTCATTGATGATCAGTTCAGTTCCTCATAGTATGATTATTTCTGATCATGCTCATTGGCAGTAAGTTTCCGTGACCTCCACCAAAAGAGCAGACATGTTTTAGGGTCAGGTCAAATCTTTACAGCGATTCAAACATACAGGACCACTCAGTCTGATCAAAAGCCTTCTGTGCATCAAGTGATAGAATAGCTGCTCCACTTGGTCATTTTTGCTTGGTGTACATAATATTAAGAAAGTGAAAGTGAAGTTTTTGTGACACTGGATGGTACCTTGATCAAGAGGACCTCAGTGGCACACCTTGGCGGTTTGTGATTCAAACCTGCAACCTTCCTATTACAAATCCACTTCCTTACCGGCTAGGCCACAGCCCCACTAGATGCCTCATGTTTGAGAAGGAAAATCTGATTGGTACGAGTGAATAATGAAATCAAAGGCAATTATTTAACAGATCCGGAAGATAACCAAAATAGAGATTCTCAATTGTTAAGAAAGTGGGTGGAGGATGTCACAGAATTCCTTGTAAATGTGACAGTAGCCTAGTGAGTAAATGAACCAGAACCAGAAAACTACAAAGTCTCAGGTTCAAACCCCACTTACTACCATTGTGTCGCGAAGGAAGACACTTAACCCTGAGTGTCTCCAGGGGGACTGTCCGTGTTACTACTGATTGTAAGGTTGTAAAGGTAAAATCTGGAAGAGGTGCCTTCCCAGATGTAAAATATTTAAAAAGGTCCGATGACATTAAATATTTATTGATTTTATATAGGTCTGGTGCAGATTTACAGCAATTTTGAGCAAGTCCCACAATGAGATTTCCCCAGGATGCGCGGTTTCGGTGTCTGTAGTTTTAAATCATAGAACAACTGCAATGCTTTGCTCATTTGCAGACCATGACTGTCGATGGAGGGGCTTTTTTTAGGGGGGGGGGTGGGAAAAGCATGAGAAAGGGGAGGAAACCTTTGATGACATAAAGGGATCAATTCCAGATCAGTCCGTCTGAGATGCCGCTTTCTGAACGGTGAAGCAGAATGACCAAACACTCTTTACACCTATTGCCATTTCTAGCCACTTCAGGACCATAGACAGGCTGGGGGAACTCATATTAATGTTAAATAATCTCACAAAGTGACATGTTCATGTCAAGGACCTCTAAAGGCAGTCATCTCTTCAAGTGTAGGCAGTGGTGGCCTAGCATGTATGGAAGCGCACTCGTAATCAAAAGGTTGCCGAACCGCTAAGGTACCACTGAGCAAAGTACCGCTTCATTATCTTAATATATCTTACAAATGTTCTGCAGACTATAGTATCAATCTCCAAAGTTTTCACTCTCCCTCTTAATTTCTTCTGAATCTGATGCTATCAAAACCCAAATAACTAGTGTATTCCAGAGTGTTGCATCAGACCCTTCACCATTATCATTGATATCATGTTGTTGTTCATTTCTGCAAGTAAGGAAGGCTCATTTGCATAGGAAGGGGCATTAGGGATTTTGGGAAATTATAAAGGGACTTTGAGGAATCAGGACATTATGGTATTTTGTCAGTAATGTGAGGAATTTAATGAAAATCTGTGACATAGTTTAATAAAATTGTTCAGGACCTGCAATGACGTGAGGTGGAAAACAGTATGTATTGATGTAAATTTATGTGAAGTAGTCACCAGAAATTATTTCTGGGTTGCTGGCATTTATTTATCATATATCATGGGTCTTGGGTAATGGAGGGAAGTGTCTCCCTGTGTCTTATTTTTATAGAAAGAAAGAAAAGGAGCTGGCAGGGAAGCAGCTTAAACAATGTTATGAAAATTCCATTTTGTGAGATTTAACATTAATAAGAGTTCCCCTGGGTCAGGGGCGGCCCCCTGAACACTGGTATTGAATTGCAGAAATAGTCATAATTATAACAGCTTTCATTTGAACTCCTCCTGTAATGCCTGCCGTTCCACGAGGTGGCACATTAGGCGCAGATGGAGCTGAAGAGCAAAAGGTTTTTAAACTGGCTTGCATTGTAAATGAGCGGTCAGGTGATGCGTTTCAACTAGCGAGAAAGATGCGAAAATGGTGAGGAGGTGTAGAGTTGAAATGGACTTGAGCCTCTGGCGATTACGTTTTGAATAATATGTTTTGAAATTATTTGAATAAGGTTGCGAGCTTTCGCTCAGTACTCATTCCGGAACGAAGTCAACAGCACAACATGCCAATTTTTTACTTACTGACTTCCGAGAACGTGGCTGCTCTTATTCTCTGAGTTAAAAAAAAAAAAAAAAAAAAAAAGCCTGTCTATGGTCCTGCAGTCCCTAGAAATGGCGTATGGTGTAAAGAGTGTTTTAGCCATTTTGCTTCACCGTTCAGAGAGTGGCAGCTCAGACGGTCGGATCTGGAATTTGTCCCCTTATGACATCCTAAGGGGAAAGGTTAACTCCCCTTTTTCATACTTTGTCCTTGCAGAGAATTTCCCACCCCTAAAAAAAGTAACTGCAATGAACATGATTGCTTGAAAGCATTGCAGTTGCTTGGTGACTATGTAAAAATGAGCACAAACGCTTTTCATCATGCAAGGACAAGTGGGTTAATTACATTTTTTCCAGAAAAACATGACTGTGGTTGTGGTTGGTGAATGGTGTTGATGACGTCATTTCCGCAAATTCCCCCTCAACTTGTATAGTCCCGCCTCTCTCCTCCTCATTAGCATTTAAAGTTACAGACACTGTAACTGCACATCCTGGGGAAATCTCATTGTGGAACTGGACCAAAGTCCCAGGCTGAATTTAAGAAAGAGACTTCAGACACAGTATTAGGGGACAACTAAGACCGATATAATAAACCTAGCCTGCTAGTGTCACACCATTTCAAGCAGTTAACCGAAATGTCAAATAAATAACCAAACAACTTTATGAGTTGAGAGAAATGCTCAAATGGTCATTAAATCGAAGAGTGACCTTTGTAACAAGAAATACATAGAAAAAAAAAAAAAAAAGTCACAGCGCAGTAAATAGCACTATAAACTAAAACATACAGCAGTTAGACATGACAGACAGACATAGCATTCCCATTTTCTCAGGAAGCTGTTCTACCATGGTGGGAGAGCTGCTCTCACTCCCGGTATTAACAACTTTGCAATCAGCAGGCCTACCTTTACTTGACACGCCTAGCTTCAGAATTTTCTATCGCTTTAAGTAAACAAAATTAACATCCACTACTGACGTGACTAAATAAATGGAATAATTATTAAATAAAAGGTGTTTTTTTTTTTTTTTTAATGCACATCTATTTGTCTTCATGTCTCCAAACCTTTAGGTCGTGTTGAGGGGAAATACTTTTTTTTTTGCTTCCTTTGACCATTTTGGTTTTGGTCTCTATTTTCGTTTTAGTAAGGCCCACCTTCAGCTTCAGGTGGATTGGCTCTTCCAGATTTCCTTAATTCCTTTATATTTCCTATATACACACACACACAGACAGGCTTAAAACTGAAGAGGACAAGAGGCCAAAGCTACAAATGCACTCACCCTTAGGACTGATCTTGCGGATTTCCTCAACATAGTCCTTAGTTCGGTAGTCAATGGCATGAGTGACTCCACCTTCGGTGATTACTTCATGCTTAGCTGCTGACGCGGTGCCAAACACTGTGACTTCTTTCACTGTACGGCACAGCTGAGTGGCAGCTATCCCCACACCACCTGTCAAGAAATCCACATAATATCCACTGTTATGTACGTTGACATATGGTTTGATGAAATCTGTTCATAACTTTTTAAATTTTTTATTAATTTATACAGAAGCCAGAATGCAGTTGATTCTATTAACAGTGTTACACCAGTTCTAACATTTAAAAAAAAAAAATCAATAAAATAACAAAATGTATTGAAATTGGACCCTTTTGATCTAACTAATAATTGTTGTTACAAATTTACAAAATTAACAAATAAATCAAATTATTTACTGTTACTACCTTTCAAACCAGCATCCCAAGGGCAGGGATCAAGATCATATTCAGTTGTATAAATCAAAATTCTCCAGTTAAGTTGAGGTTGTGGAAGACTCTTTCATGATACAGAGCATATTCCGTGGCAAGATGGAACACAGCAAGGTAGTGACGCTTCTGCAAAACCAATCAAGCTTATTTTCCTCAAAACCATCAGCTGAACTGGAAGAAAATCAGTGGTACCCAGGTACATCCATCTACAGTCCAGAGAAGTCTGTCCAGAAGTGGTCTTCACCTCCAACATGGAAACAAGGCCAGAAAAACGGCACCAGGTCTGGACTAACAAAAATGTGAAATATTGCCAGCCTTGAACATATGGTTTTATTTTCTAATATCAGAACTTTTTTATAAAACATGCTAATATAAAAGAAAAACAAAAGTAAACTGTAAGCAATAAATCCCGATAGTGGAAACCATTCGGAACTGGAGTCTGGATCTGTTATCAAAGCTTAACTCAACCCTCTAGTTAAATCAGTCCTCTTTCATACCAATATACTGAAGTGGCCTAATAACTGGACAAGAAGGAGGCTAGAGCTTCTAGCAAGCCCCAAGAATATAGTCTCTCTCAGATCACATAAATGAGCTTGAAAACAGAGGACACCGCAAGAACATACAAATCTTCAATTTGCCTCAAAACGTGGAGGGAAGGGACGCGTTGGCTTCTATATTTTCTTGACATGGAGGCAAAGGCAGGTCAGTGACCATGCATGTCCTGATAAAAGAAGGTGATGGCGGTGGTGGGGCGTAAAGTGATGAAGGGAGCAGTCACCTTGGAAGGAAGAATAATTTCCTTTTTCCCCCCCCATCATGACCAACATTGAGAATTAAGAAAAAATTATTCACAAGTGGAGTCAGCCAATCCTGTGCCTGTATGCAAATTAGCCATGTGCACACCAATCAGAAGGAACTGGCTACCACAACAGAATATAATCTCCCACCCAGTAATGAAGCAAGTGGACAAATGGAACTCTGGGTTTGACATTAAGGCAGGGAAATTGAGGTGAAATGCAAAAATTTTTTTTTTTACTATGCTCAGAAATAAGTCCGGATTTACAGTTTGCAGACAAATGGATCAACAGAGATAGTTACTAGTTATTTTAACTTGAATTGAATAACTACACAAAGCAAATTATTTATGTGATCATATTTGCTGTAGATGGACGGTTAAACAATGTCACACGATAGGCTATATCTGACATTTACTCAACCTATTTCTCTTGTAAGTGCACCAGATTGGTACCAATTGTTTTCATGTTTGCGTTGTAATGCACAACTTTGCCTCTCCTTGTTTTAAAATAACATGCATCCATACAACTGTAGCCAACGCAACCTCCCATGTCAGTGTTGCTTTACAAATACTATAGCTATTTGGATTATAGAAAAAAGAAATCTTAATTGTGTGTGTTCAATGTAGGCTATAAGCCAATTGTCTTGGCTTTCCTCCATGAAATATTCTAAGGTTATAGGCCAAAATAAACAATATTTTGCAACATTAGGGAGATGAGGAAAGATCGGGACAGTTCTCTGTCTTTTTATACATTGCATGTGAACTTCTGGTTTCAACTGTTAAAATCAAACATTGTGCTTTCAGGCTTCAATACAGATGCTCTCAAATTGTGGGGAAATAAAAAATGGGAACATTGATTGCGATATTGCCCAGCCTTACTATTTTGCATAATCTGAAACTAGTTCTTTTTCCAGTGTAAACTGGCACTCACAATGTTCAATAGCCGAAGCTCAACTTAGGTGATCTAGTAAAAGAGAAGTGAATATGTATACACACACACACGCACAAGAAAGAAAGAGTATGACTGTGTTAGTCCCAGAGGTGAATCATCAAGTTTGTGTTGCCATAGAAACCTGAGGCAGGGTGAGATGTGTGGCAGCCATTTTATATCAATACTTTTTATAGTTATTGACACAATAAAGGAAAACTGATAGACAAACAATACAATGGTGAGATGTGTGCAAGTTGAGGGGTTTAAAATCACATGACTGGCCTTGTGTCAACACCAGAAGATCAGCTGTAATACGGCCAAACACACACCACACAGAATCAAAATGTATCCACTGGCTCCTCAATCCTTTCTCTCTCAGGATGAAGAGACCAATAGTAACACTCTCCAGGAGACAACACCACACACAGGCTCTGACTGGATGTCTGCTGATATTTGCATCTCCGTTTACTCTCCCCTGACTCTGCCTGATCAGTATACACTACAGATGACATTTCCTTAAAACCCAGTGTCTTGGTTATGTGGGGTAACCCAGCATTGGCCATATTTTGGATATGGTGTGTAGATGGAATCAGAGAATTCGGATAAAATACTAGCATGCGAGCAAAATGGCCCATTTCATTCTCACGTTGCGCTAACACCAATAAGCTGGAGCCGTCTGCACCACTCAGAAACCAGGACAAGATGTAAACTTGCACACAACACGCAGTGAATATGAGCGAGAGAGAAGAATCTCAGCAGAATTCAGGCGATATAAGCAGATTCCTGTGGCTAATTCCATTTGTTCCACCCCAGGACTGTTTGTATGAGAAGACGAACATTGACGGTCATCTAATTAGGGCTTCGGTTCGTGCAGGACGGTTAGGACAACAGCTCATAGTGTGAACACCGATGATAGCTCCACACCCAAAACACACAGACAGAACTGCGTGACCCTTCCAAAATGTAAAGGAATTTCCCCCCAAAACTCTGAGGAATTCAGCGTCCACACCCTGAACACAACATCGGGACTGGGCAGGCGAGGAGCACAGAGAGGGAGTAGAGGGCCGATCATGAGAACTCAAAAACTTTTAGTACAAATGACCTACAATCATTTCTTTTCTGAAAAGTTGGATTTTCTTCTAGCAAGAATTCCAAAAATCACCTCTGAAGGTACACTGTGGTTCATCACCAGCAGACCCACAGCACATTCACCAGATGCTCTGTGGGACTGAGATCTAGACTGTTTGAAGGCAGGCAGCAGCTTTGTTATGTTCCTCAAACAGATTTCTACAGTAAAATAATGCAGTACGGCGCACGACATTATCCTGCTGAAATCAGACACTGCCGTGCGGTAAAATTGCCATGAAGAGATTTATTTATTTAGGTAGGTGTTACACGTCCACATGAATGCAGAACATTGACCAAAGCAGCACACCACCTCCACTGGCAAACCGAGAATGAGCACAGCGAGAACTCCAAATGAAAATGATCTCTGTGGTTATGGATAGAATTTCTGTGTAGTGTGGTGTGTGTGGTAACCCTCCTGGTTGAGAGGGTGAAATGAGGGATAGTTGTGAATCTGAGTGCATTAGGACGGACTCCTAGATCGGGTCACAGTTTTCATCTGTATATTTACTCCTCTAAAGGAAACACATTTTAGTTTTGAGAGAACAAGAGCAGAAATCCCTTCTGCTTCCTGAGTAGGAACTCACAAATCACACGCTCATGCATAAATACACATAATTGGCAGAAATTCCACAGATTACATTACATTACATTTGATACGGGTGGAAATTCACTAGATGACTGAAAAAGCTCCAGCAAACCGCATGAAGACAAGACAAGCAAAATAAAATCAGCACCGACCCTCTGCTGCTGAACAATTTTCAGCTGGAGATGATGACACATTGGAACAATAAGTATATTATATATAGATTATATTATAGTTGATAAATGTATGCACTTTTTAAATGTGTATACTATCTGGAAAAATTTTCAAAGAAAGACATTTTGACATGTGTAATGTGTAGTTGTGTTTGATAGGGTTGTATAAAATACTTGGGTATAATATGAATTATTATACAGATGTGGGTATATGTGTGTCCAAGCGAAGATTTGTTACTTCAGCCTGAACAGCCAGTATAAACATACACCCAATTCCATTAAAACATCTCCCACCCTTTATATCCCAAAATGCTTTGTGCACTTTTATTTTTCACTTGTACTTCATCCACCGTCTCCTCTCCCCATTTCCTCGCTCTTATTTGGGTGGGGTAGTTCAGGGGCGGGTTATGAAAGACTTTTTGGCTTCACACAACTCCAGATGGATCAGACCGTAAGAGAGCTTCCTTTACACTCACACACAGGGGAACAAAACACACATGCACGCGCACACACACATTTTTGTAAGGGGCCGTCTGCATGCATAGAGCAATGACACATGCTTAAGGCGTGCTGCACAACGAACTGAACAGAGGATGCAGAGAGCAAGAGGAAGAGCAAAAGCGTGAGGGAGGGAGTGGTTGAGCGGGAGTTGGACACGAGCAAAACAATACTCTGTTGTTTGGTGCAAATTTGCATCTGCAGGGTCAAAGCTGGGTCTGAACAAACCAATTGTCTCATATATTCCAAAATTAACACTGGGGGAAAAAAATTAAAAAGTTTTCCATCCCCCAACTAGTTCATCTTTTGGGTCTGGTTTTGAAAATGTAATTTTTTGAACAATTTCCAGAGAATGGAACACAAATCGTGGTGTTCCATAGAAACCTCATTCCGCTGTATGTGGGTAAGCAATGGTATCTGAAGAATGCTGTGACCCTCTGACTCCATCTGCACAGCCACTGATGCAAAGCAGTGTCTACAGCTGGATAAACCAAATACTGTTCAAATAAAAGGCAAATAAATGTGCCATCAAAACATTTTGGACAATTTGACACTCCAAACTAAAGTTCATTAAATGTGTGTGTGTGAAGGCAGGCATACCAATGCCATTGGAAATACAGTGTATGATGACACTAAATTGTTCATTAAATTCTTGACATTAAAAGGAACATTACTACAGTCCTGGTTTTGAAGAATTGTTTTGCGGGAATAACGCAACCACTCCTTTTCAAGGTAGATCCTGAGAAGCTGGTGCAGGCTTTTATCTCCAGCAAGCATGATTGCTGTGACACCGTAGAAAACAGGAACTGCAGCACCAGGTCACCTTTTCTGTGTGTTAGCTGCAGAACAGAAGCTGTTTTTTGGTTTGTAAAACCATTAAGTGGCCAGTGCCGGAATACACAGTTTACACCATCTAGGTCACTCAGATCCTCTGGCACCGGCCTCCTAATTATTCCTAAAGGAACAATGGGAGGCAAAACCTTAAACCTTTGTGTGCTATTCATTCCTTTTGTGTTTTATTTATTTGAATTAAATGTATTTATTACAATGTCTTAAGAGTCTGCCATGATTAACTTTTAAAAGAAAAAAGAAAAAAAGTCAGACACAACACACACAGTACCTGCAGCCATGTGGATAAGCACGCTCTGGTTGGGCCTGAGGTGGCCGAAGTCAAACAGCATCAGGTAGGCCGTGAGGTAATTGACGGGCAGAGCCGCCGCCTCCTCGAAGCTCATCCCCTCTGGGATCAGGAAGGTGTGTGTGGCCGGAACCACGGCAACCTCCTGCCACAAGCCATTCCGATTGATGACCAGAACCTTGTCACCCACCTGCAGAGTGAACAGGGAAGGACGGTTTTCACACAGACATCAAGTCAGGATCACTGCATCTCATCGTTCTCGGGGAATTGTGTCATACATCAATCCAGAACATGTGAACATTTTTAGTGTTAAGCTATTTAAAAGGTGATCAGATAAGGTGGCACATAATTATGACCTGATGACAGTTCATATAAATAAATGACCTCCATGCCACCAGGAAGTACAGCTTTCACTAAGACACTAACTCACACCACTCACGGGGACAGAACACCCACAATTCAGTCACAGAGTGTACATTCATTTGTTGGAAACCAGAGGACCCGGAGGAAACCCACGCTGACGTGGGGAGAGCAGGCAAACTCCATGCACACAAGGTCTGGGCCGGGATTCTAACTCCCAACCTTGTGTCCTTGTCGAGAGGACTTCTAGTTTCTGCAGCACAGCCATGAGCGGGTTATCCGCCATTGTTGTATGTATGAAGCGTTTGGGGTTATAGGTCAGGTTCTGGGGAACCCGCCCAATATTTGTGTTCTACAGCTGCATTCAGATTAATATCTTTTACTAGCTGAGATTAATATTATTTTAGCTGAGATTAATATTATTTTAGCTGAGATTAATATTATTTTAATCAGTAGGCTGCAGTAGTATTGATTGCAGACGTTGTACATTAAATGACCATTTAATAAAGACAGCAAAGCAACTACATGTGTTGTACATCCAAAAATCTAAATAAAATCACTGTCCACAGAACACAAAACCTTTCATTTATTAATAAGCTCAAAATTAATAAATTGCAATTAGTCCACAAATCAGTCCAAATAGTCCAAAAAATAAATTTAGTTGTTCTTTTGAATGTGTGTGTGGCTCTCTGACCTTCTCTCTAACCCCAGGGCCATGTCTCATACACAGGAAAAGCTACGCAGGAACCGCACTTCCTAAACTTTACGCCTCCCCTCAACCCCCCGTACACAACGCAGCTTTTCCTGTTTCGGAGAGGACGTTTTTTTACATCTAGACATGGAACATATAAATTCTGCAACAGAACTTTCTTATTTCAAATAAGTTCAAATCAGGACACAGAAATTTGACACCTGACATTTTTCGGTCATATTGTCCAAAACAAGTGAACTTTTAGCTGGACCAGTGAATTTTACCAAATTTTTCCCCACACATGAGACCAAATCCTCAGACGGTCCAATCTGCCTACAAATAAGTAGTTTCTCACTCTGTCTGTCATTCTCCAGCTCACATTCCTGCCCCGCCCCGCCCTCTTTTGGCCCATGTCCCGCCATCAATCAGCAAGATAACAGGCTTGTCTCTTCTCCTAAGGGACCCAGATTCTTCCCCCTGATTGAGCAGGACACGAGCATAGTCCTCTCAGGCAAACACACACAATTAGATATGGATGAAAAATGGCAGTTTTGCCGTTCCATTTTCGTCCTGAAGACACGTGGTACATTTTTAAACAAAGAATCCCACAGACTGGACACACACACACACACACACACACACACACACACAGAGCTCCCCATTCTCCCTTCATGCCCAACTTTGCGGTCCCCACATCACACGGCCAGTTTTTCTGAAGACAGAGTTAGATGGAAGAAGAGGGGAGAAGATGGTCATAAACGGGGGCCTTGAGGTGACGGTGACACTGTCACTCCATGTTAGAGGTCTATTATACCATCGTCATGGAAACCAGATGTTCAAATCCACTAAACGGAACACTGGTCTGTATCTTCTATACCAGAGAGATGAAACACCAAAAAGCTGGATTACGAATCACGTGGTTGGAACAGTGTTAGTATTGTTCTTATTATGATGTGTGCTGATGCTGATGCTGAGGAGGAGGATGACAGGAGAGCGTGGTCTGGAGCCTCGCCCTTTTTCGCGTGTCGCGTTCCAAAACAAAAGGAACCGGGTGACAGCGCGACACGCGACACTCCCTGTACCGGGAGACGACATAAAAAAAGAGGCTCTTACTTTTCTCTCCGACACTTCTTCCCCCACCGCCTCGATCAGCCCGGAGCACTCCATCCCGGGCGTGACGGGCGGGGACGGCAGGCGGTCGTACAGCCCCTGGCGGGCCATCAGGTCGGCGAAGTTGAGGCCGCACATCTTCACTCGCACCAGCACCTCCCCCGGCTTCAGCTCGGGCTTCTTGCCCTTCTTCACCTGCAGCTTGACTTTATCGTAGCCGCCGTAGCCGGTCAGGACGAGGGAGCGGTAGCTGAACACCTCCTCGACCTCCTCCTCCACCGCCTTCTCCTCCTCGGGGGCTTTCTCGGCTGCCGGCGGAGCCGCGGGCTCCGTGGCGGGCGGGGAGTCCGCCTTGGTCTCGGCTTTGGGCTCCTCGGCGCCTTTCTTGGCGTCCTGCTTCTTCTGCTCCTCGGCGTTCTGCTGCTGGGCTGGCGCGTCTTCTCCAGACATGTTGCTGATCTACCGGGGCCTGGCTTCACAGAACCACACACGAGCCGGAGAACTGAGGGGATGCGAGTCTGGAGCCCAACTCCGCTCCTTTATATACCGGAGGGGGTGGCAGAGAGACGGAGAGAGAGCACGGGCACGACGCAAACTGCGGAAAGCGGACTTCCACAGGAACCGGCATCTGAATGGGAGTTTTTGGAACTTGTAGATATTTTGGTCCCTGTTTACCACAGGCACGCTGAGAACAAGTAAAAAGAAAATAATTGCGTTCTTCATTTCGATGTAAGTAAATGTTGCTTATACACCTGATACTTCATTTTTTCTTTACGTATGCCATGAATGTTAAACTGATGTTGGCTGCAGAAAATGCGACTTCAAACAAGCATGCAGTACTTTACAGTACTTCACTTTGAAAGAAAAAAAAATTACAGTTACAGTTATGGCATAATCGGTGAAGAAATATATTTCACTACCACATTTGTGAATGCCGGCAAAAATGATGTTTTCACCCTTACGGTCGACACTCTAAGCTGACTGATACATTACTTTCACATTAGAATTTAAATAAAGTAGAAAACATACACTATAGCGTTTCTTAGTTGTAATAATTTTTTTTTTGTTTTTAACATCACAGTTCACAATCACAAGAGAGATGATCCTTTATTAGTCATGGGTTTGTGTGCATTTGTTTGACCATTTTGTCCTCTATTTCACTGTCTACTATCGGATATTCAGTTCAGTATTATATGACTGTATTGTGACTTAAAGTTTACAATATATTTGCCAACAGGTATTATTACATTTATTTTGGGTAATCCATATTGTATACAAATCACATACAGTGGTGGAAGTGGACATGTAATCAGAAGGATGCCAGTTTGAATCCCAAACTGCCAGGGTGCCACTAAGAGGACACATCTCACTGAATAGTAGTTTACACTTGCACACACACACATACTTTCAGCTATGTTCAGTCTGACAGAGCAGAAGGAAGACCGTACTGGTGATGAAGCTACCCACGGTCCAATTTCACATCACAACAGCACAACATTACCAGTAGCAAATGAGAACGCTGTCAAACTCCACTCAAAATGTTGTTCAGATTGAGTAACATAAGGTTATTATTGCTCTGTCTGCCCAAAATGTGTTTTTTACTCAGTTCAGTTACTGTGGTGAGATTTTGTAACAGTTTTTTATCACTGCAAAAAGAAACATAAATTAGTTAGGAGAAAACATAGTAGTGGCCTAGCGGTTAAGGAAGCGGCCCTGTAATCAGAAGGTTGCTGGTTCGAATCCCAATCCGCCAAAGGTTCCACTGAGCTGCCACTGAGCAAAGCACCGTCCCCACACACTGCTCCCCGGACGCCTGTCATGGCTGCCCACTACTCACCAAGGGTGATGGGTTAAAAGCAGAGGACACATTTCGTTGTGTGCACGTGTGCTGTGCTGCTGTGTATCACAAGTGACAATCACTTTACTATACCATATATATATATTACTATATATTACATAATTGCATTTTGTGTGAATAGCTACGAATTGCTCAAAGTTGCTACTTACATTGTTGTAGGGAACAGTAAGAGGATCGTTTCAACAAACAATCTCAGTCTATCTGCTAATAGACAAGACAAGTAATATATGTGAGGAAAGGAAAACTTGAAATAAAGCATTTTTTATATTTTGCTTTTCCTCTTTTAAAGTTGCAAGACTGTTTGTCTCTTTCAAGAAAGCATGCTGCGGTATTTACAACACACTTGCAACACAGATTATCATATGTCAGACAGTGCCAGCCAAAGCAGTCAAGTTTGACTGCTCTGCAGCCAGCAATTGTGTGCCAACGCTAAATATCCAGCACGATTGCAAATCTTCATTCAACAGAGGAATTCCTATAAGATTTTCTGCACAACAATTTAATATTACAGCAACTTTCAACAAAGAATTTCCAACATATCCAGAAAGAGCCAAGGATAAATGTATGATTTTTTTAGCTTTTATGAAGACACCGGAGAACGAATAACAATATTGTAATTGATGTTAAAGAATCAGCCAATAGGCGTGCAGGTCCAACCCACTGGCCCTAAAATAAGTCAAATTAGAAATGAATAAGCCATTCAGTGTTTTAAAATAGTAACAGATTAAAACAAAAGCCTCTACAATAATCTGTTATTAAGAAAAATAATGATCATTAAAAATATTTCACAAAAAGTACATTTTGATGGTTGGGGGAACATTTTGCACCCCTGCTGATTTTGTAAGTGGCCCCACTAACAAAAAATGGTCTGTGTATAAATTTAATGGTAGATTTATTTGAACAGTCAGGGTCTTTTGCCTGTGGATGTCTTGCTCAGCACCTGAACCTGAACTTCCCATGCCTGGGAGGTGAGCAGCAACACACCTTTAACACATAACCCAGCGCACGTTTAACATAAACCAGAGCTCTTGGGACCCTGGGCGTGGTAGGCTGCTCAGTAATCCCTGCTTCTAACTAGTCACTTACCTGCCTACCTATTGATATAATATAGCCATACCAAGAAAGGTCAGTAGGTGGGAATGATAGTACTCCAAAGTAAACTAGGGATTGATAAGTAACCATTGACTAAAGGACAACACAAGTTTATTCAAACAATGTGTATAAAATAAATCATAGAATTAAAATACAAAACAGAACACTTATATATAGCTTCCTTTAACTTCTCAGACAGACGTGCACACAGATGCTGTGTGTAACAAGATGCCTCGAGACAGACGTGCGAGGGCGGGTTTAAATTAGCCACACGATCGGTCATTGAAGGTGGAATATCTACCGTGGCTGTTGCCCCTGGCAAATGTGATGTAGAACATTCAGCCCGAGCTGACAAGTACAGCCTCCAGCTTGCCTCAGCTTGCATTTTCACATCTCTCTTGTGATAATGATGACCGTGGCCAAGGTTTGCCAGTCAAATGAACGTTTCATTAAAAAACTAACATGCATACTAAACATGCGAAACACTTACCAATCAGCAAAACAAATGAACAAGCAGTGAATCATCCAGAAAGGATAGGTACTATAGACTGGAAATTTGTCTTTGCTAACCGATTGAGCCGGAATCCATTGAGATTTTCAACTCTAACTCGCATGCCTTGGACTGCTGCTTTGTGACTAGGGCTTTGCCTCTGAGTACTAGGGTTGGAGGCTCTATGTGTCATGGTCAGTGTTGGGAAGGTTACTTTTAAAATGTATTCCACTACAGATTACAGAATACAAGCCCCAAAATGTAGTTTGTAATGTATTCCATTAACGTATTCTGAATACTTTGGATTACTTAATATATTGTCATGCTTTTTGCAACTACATGAATGTAGCAATCACAGATAATAAAAAAGCCCTGTTTTTCCTTAACCATTTCTTTATTTCTAAAGCTGAAAAGTAGAAGAGTATTAGACAAACATAAAATATGCCATTGAAAAGTATTTACTTTTATGGTCACCAACATATTCCATCACTTAGTTAAAATAAAAAGTAGCCTTGCACAAGAAAAAAAATCAGCTGCTCATTATCACAAGTGACAATCACTTCGCTTTAAAAAAAGTTCCATTACTGGCCCTCTGGTGGAAAGGGCTACAGCAGTTTGTCCTCCTACACAACAGGAAAACTGAAACACACTGAACGGTTAAGACGTAGTTCAGATGGGGGTATGTTATCTTAGCTTTGGGACCAGGGGTTCAGTTAATGTCCTCTTGCCCAAATATCGATGTGTTCATAGGGGGGGTTAGTGTGTTGTATTTGTTGGACACTGGGTCTGTGGTGTGATTTTCTTTTTGCAACACTTTGGATTGTGGGGCCATGATCATCTTCAGTCCTGCCACTGGTTGGTTATATATTGGTTATTTAGAGTTCAATGTAGAGTTATGTGGTAAGGTACTAACAGGCTGTGTAATCTATATAGTGAAGGATTGACCTGGTGCGTTGTCTGTCCCTGGTGTCTTGGGGATGAATATGATTAGCCGGTGTTATTGAGAGCTTTTTGGGATTCATGGCCCTTCATTGTTTGACTCCACATTGAAAGCACTGCAGCAGTGCCATCAGGTTAATGCGCAGACTCCACAGGTTGCTGATAGCACAGTCCGGGTTTGTGGTTCACGGGTGCTGCGTATACCTGGTGGTGTAATGAAGTTGGTTCCAAGTACCTGTTCGGAGCAGCTTTCTGGTTGCTCTTTGTTATTCGAGCCTATGGACACTGGGTTGCCAGCTGGGCTTTTAGTTTCCCCTTGTGTGATGCAGGTTAATGGGGATACATCTTATGTCTCAGTATTTAATGTAGGGACAACGGAGGCCCTTCTTCACCCTCGGGTAAGTCTTGGCTTATTATGTGGCGTTCATGTTGTTAGTTTACCTACTGGAGTCACGGAGGTGAAGTCTTCTGTAGCTGTGTGGCCTAGTGGTTAAGGAAGCTGCCCTGTAATCAGAAGGTTGCAGGTTCGAATCCCGATCCACCAAGGCGCCACTGAGCAAAGCACCGTCCCCACACACTGCTCCCTGGTGGCCTTTCGTGGCTGCCCATTGTTCACCAAGGGTGATGGTTAAAAGCAGAGGACACATTTCGTTGTGTCACTGTGTGCTCTGCTGAGTATCACAATGACACTCACTTCACTTTCACATTAAGCACTCTCTTCCACATGCGCCCTGTTACTCACGGCTGTTAACGTTCACACACACACACGTCTGGACTCGCATGCGTGTCGAGTGGATGCCCACACACATGTTGCTCTGAAGTATTACTAGACAGCGTTGAGAGCTTTTGTAAGAACATCTTTATTTCGTGCTGCTCTCCTCTCTGAACATCTCTCTCTGTCTAAACATCTCAGGCACTCATGACAACAACAGTTCTTTTTCATAACTATAAATGCACAACAAAATATTCAGAGAGACATTACAGAACTTCTTTTTTTCCAACGTAGTGTACATTATAACAGTAATGAACAGTGGTAGACCAGTTATGTGTGCAGAAATAAGCATTTAGTCCATATTTGGAACTTTTTGCTTAGCTATTCACTCAGATTTACACATAGTCCTTGTATTGCGCTGGCTTAATGACAGTTCGTCCAGACCTAGTGCGTGTTGGTATTGTTGTCTCATTGCCTGTATTGTTCAATTTTGTGTTATGAGGTTGAGTGATTTTATTTTCTATTGTGTCCTTGTGGCTTTGCTCAATCACATCTCCTTTAGGTGTTTTATCTCACGCAGATGACTCCTGGTACATGAATGTGTTTCCATTTGGTGTTTGAACCAAGTAGCTTCTTGGCTCTCTGCATTTTCCAACAATAGTTCCTGGGTCCATGTTCCCCCTTCCTTGTCCAGAACTCTTACACTCTGTCCTTGGAACAGTGGTGATAAGTTTCTGCTGCTATGCTGATCATGATGTGTTTTCATTATCGTTCTCCTTTTTTCCAGGCAAAATTCCCTGGATCTGCATGACTTGGTAGGAGTGTGGTGACAGGTCTGCCAAGGAGCAGTTCTACAGGGGATGAGAGATCACTGTCAATGGGCATTGGGTGCACCTGCAACAGGGCTAGTTGTACATCTCCTTTGTGTTGTATTGTTTTTTTTGATGATGGATTTGATGTGTCTAACGTGTCTTTAAATAAATCCATTACAATTTGGGTAGGGAACTTGTGGTGTGTTTTATTCCCCAATCAGCCATGAATTTCTTGAAGGGTTGTCCTGTGTATTGTGGTCTGTCATTAATACATCTGGTCAACCAAACAGAGACATGTTGCATTGCATTTTTTGTGCAACTGCATGGTTGCTTGTCAGAATGAGCATTTCATAAACCAATGGATAGTTGGAATACCTGTCCACAGTAGTTAGGTAACAATGTCCATGAATCGTAAACAGATCAGACAACAAATACTTTGTGGGTGTTTTGTGTGGAATAAGTGGTTCTTTTGGTTGTGCTTTTTCCGATGTCTGTGTTCATCTTTGTCCAATACTCACTCTCTCGAGCCAACCTGTGTGTTTTTTCAATACTTTGCTGGCCTGCATGTAGTTGGATCAGAATGTCAGTAGTCATTGATTCTTGAATCAGTACTTGTCTGCCTTTGAATCCAACTCCTGCTTCAATGGCAAGTTCATCTCATTGAAGTATTTTCTGTATCTTATCTGGCCAGCCCTGATAAATTATTTCTTTTAATGCACTTAGCTTAGGGTCTTTTGCAGTCTCCATTCTGAGAGCCTCCTGTTTGTTTAGAGGAAAGTTTATAATTGCGACAGTGCGGTGCTCAGGGTCTTCAAATTCTGCATCCTGTCCATCTATGTGTTCATCAAGTTCAATGTCTTCGTTGTTTTTGGGGTTTGGCAGGCAGCTGAGAGTGTCTGCGAGAATCATTTGGTTTCCAGGGCAATGCATGATGCTGTAGTTATATCCCTGCATCTTGATCAGCATTTGTTGCAACCTGGGGAGAGCAGCATGTAGAGACTTTGTTTACAATGTAGTAAGTTATGTAAAAAGTTTCTGGTCAGTTACCACAATGAATGAAGTGCCATACAAGTATATATGATATCACTGCATGTCATATACAATAGCAAGCATTTCTCTTTCAGTGTTGCTGTATCTTGATTGGCATTCAGTTAGCGTTTTCGATCCAAAAGCAATGGGCCTGTTGTCTTGAGCTAGTGCTACTCCGATTCCTCTCTGTAATGTATCTACCTCCAGCATTAGGCTGGTTGTTGCGTTGCAGTATTTTAGCCAAGCATCAACAGACACTCTTGACTTTAGGTCTTCACTTAGCACTTTTGGTAATCGGTGTCCCACATCCATAGTGAGGTGTTTCTCAGCATTCCCCTCAGAACTTGGCTTTATCTGCAAAACGTGTAGATCTAGGGTGACAGGAAGTTCATCATGCCCATAAATGTTGTCATTTTCTATATGTCTTGGACTTTGGCTGGGTCTAGTCTGATGCCTTTATCTGTGTACAGATTGCCAAAAAAACTATATGCTCTGTTGCTTGATGATACACTGTTAAACACTGTTAAACACAAGTCCTGTTTCTGTAGATCTTTCCAATAGGCTAATTAGGTTCATGATTCTTTTTGTCAACTCCACGTACTACAATGTCTATGCTGATCACACCATGAAGACCTTCAAGGATTTGGTCAATCTTAGCTTGAAGAGGTCCGGGGACACACTGAGACCAAATGGTAAGCATCTTGATGTGGATACTGCATTTAATTTGAGATTCAGTGAATGGGTTAGCACTTTCCTTTAAAACAAGTTTTGCTGTGCCTGTGAAACTGGCAATTTTATCGAATTGGTATATTCTTTTGTTTACTACTACTCTTTTGAATTATTTTCATTTTTTTCAATCACATCAACATTTACTATCACAAGGCTGATGAGTTCACATGTGGGTAGGACAACCAAAGCTGGTCCAAATACATCAACTTTGCATCGGTCCACTTGGATTCTTTGTACTGGCATGGCATGTTGATTTCAAAGCAGGGAATTATGTTGCCAGTGTATGATGTTAGTAGAACATTGGATGCTGGTTTTAGATGTTCCATGCTTTTGAGTCAATGTAACCATCTCCTTTAACATGTGTGTGGTTTAACATTCAGAGTTGTGTATGCTTCATCCCTGGGTGGTTTTACATGGATGCTGTGCATGCATTTTGCATGATGGTGATGGAGTAAACGTGTTTTTGTTATGCATACTCATCATCATCATCCTGGGCTTATCCTTACGTTCGTGTAGCTGTGGTATCTGTTTGCATGTTCTTGACTCAATCCTTCTGTGCTGATTAGATAGCTGACTTTGTTGTTTGCTCTTTTTACATTTTGCCCACTTGCCTCTGTTACCACACATAAAGCATGTATCATTATATGCTGGACACTGTCTTGGTTTGTGGTTCGCGTCACAGTTTCGGCATGTTCGTCCTCCTGTTATAGTATGGACCTGTTCAGTTTTTGACATGCCAAGCTGTTGTACTTGTTCATTTTCAGCTGCTAAGGCTTCGTGCTTCCTCCCCTCTGCTAGTACATCAGCAATGGGATGGTCTTCAGGCTTGCTGTACAGATAATTTCTGAGACCATCAAAAGGAGTACTGGCAATAATAAGCTCGACAAGGCATTCATTAAGTTCATCGTCTGTGAACTGGCTCTAATCACAAAATCATCAATGCACTCATTTGACTTTTGCCTGTACTGCATGAGATGGAGTCTGTGAATTCTGAAGTTCACATTTATTTGTTTTCTCCATCTGTTATCTCCCCATCCATATCTCCTACAGATTGATTTTTGGGGTCAGACCAGTTTATCATTGGTAAATGCATTGCCGTTTTGCTGCAGAAAGGGGGCATGCTAAGCAGTGTTTGGGTGCTGTGTTAAGCATGGCTGTAAGCAGTATGAACAGCGAGATCTCTGCAACGGGAATTGTTCCCACAGGATTATTCTTGCTACTGTTTACTGGATGTATAATATGGTTATCCTTTCCTTTTTAATTTGGTTTGGTTTTTAGTCACCTTTCTTGGACATTTAGCCACGCATATGAGCAGCGTTCACTCAAAAATGGGCGTTGGGTGTCATAATGCTTAGAGTTAAGGTATGGAAGCCATACGGGTTTATGTGTGTAAGTGTGTGTTTTAATGATTGTCTTTTTCAGTTGTGGGTGCGGCAAGACCAGTGCGGCACCCTTTGGTTGTGCAGAATTCATAGCTGTTCCTTCAGAGCTCCTCCTCATCCCCCCTGATCCCCTGATCATGCTTTAATTGGCATTCACCTGAGAAAGAACAGTTGACTGAACATGATTTAGAAAGACACACTACTGTCTATATAAGGTGCCACCATTGACAGTTCATGACAGAGCACAAACAAGCATGAAGTCAAGAGAAATTGTCTCTAGACATCTGAAACAGGATTATCTTGAGGCACGAAGATTACAGAAAAACTTCTGCTGCTTTGAAGGTCCCAATGAGCACAGTGGTCTCCATCATCCATAAGTGGTAAAAGTTCAAAACCGCCAGGACTCCACCTAGAGTTGGCTGGCTGGCCACTTAAACTGGGCAATTAGGGGATAAGGGTTTTAGCCAGGGAACCCAAGAACACTCACTCTGAGTCACTCTGTCAGAGCTCCAAAGGTCCTCTGTGACTGAAGAAAACTTTGTAGAAGGACAACAATCTCTCCCGCAGTCCACCAATCAGGCCTGTATGGTAGAGGGGCCAGACGAAAGCCACTCCTTAGTAAAAGGCACATGGCAGCCAGCCTGGAGTTTGCCAAAGGGCACCTGAAGGACTCTCAAACCAAGAGAAACAAAGTTCTCTGGTCTGATGAAACAAAGATTAAACTGTTTGATGTGAATGCCAGGTTTCACATTTGTAGGAAACCAGGAACCAAGACTTACCAGGCCAATACCATCCCTACAGGGAAGCATGGTGGAGGTAGCATCATATTGGGAGAAATTGGAGAGTAGTCAGGATAGAGCGAAAGATGACTGCAGCAATGTACTGAGACATCCTGGATGAAAACCTGCTCCAGAGTGCTTTTGAACTGGTGTGACAAATATCAAGATATCAAAGGAGTGGCTTCAGGACAACTCTGTGAATGTCCTTGAGTGGCCCAGCCAGAGCTCAGGCTTGAATATGATTGAACATGGATCTCTGGTGAGATCTTAAAATGTCTGTGTACTGACGCTTACTGACGTGAAGAGACCACCAGATAAATCCTGGTTCCTGGCAACTGCTAAACAATGACTTAGCATCAAATGAACCAGAGGGTCACCACAGCCACCACCACCGTAACAACTAAAGCTTCAGGGATTTTCAAATGGACCAGTAACATTATAATGGACATGTAATGTACACCATAACACTGGACTAAAACCTACTCTGCACTGTCCAGTACCTCCAAACATGGACAGATGCTCTATACTACACTTCTCCACCTCTACAACTGTAGGACTTTTTTTTTTCTTATTGGACAAATAATCACAAACCCTGCACTGACACCATTTGCAGGCTCACTCTACCCTGGAAGGGGGTCCCTCTCTGTATCACTCCTTCCCAAGGTTTCTTTTTTTGTGTGGTCAAGTGTGAAGGTGTCAACTGTAGGGCCTGTCAAAGCCCATTCAGACATACTGTATGTGATTTTGGGCTATATAAGAAATAAAAGTTGTTGTTGTTGCTTCCCATCCAAACTGATCCAAACTGATCCAAGCTTGAGAGGTGCTGCAAAGAAGAATGGCCCAAACTGGCCAAGGATAGGTGTGCCAAGCTTGTTACATCATATTCAAAAATACTTGAGGCTGTAATTGCTGCCAAAGGTGTCTCGCCAAAGTATTCAGCAAAGGCTGTGAACACTTATGTTGTCATGCTGTGAGGTGGACGGCAGACATGCAGCCATTATCTGAGAGCAGAGAAAGTTCTGTGACTGGAGGAGCGAGATCACTTGTTATGACGTTGGCAGGAGGGAGAAACGCTGGAGTTGTGCGAGTGGTGCACAGCTCGCAGCAGTGGCGGTGTACCACAAATACGAGGACAGAGACTGTACCGTAGTCTATGGAGTCCTGGTGGGTGTGGGTAGGTTCAGTGTCATCAGAAAAAGGTCAATACCAGAGAGGACTTTCAGTCCACTTACATTTACAGCACATATGGGGTGTGCAGAAGAAGAATCCAGAGATGGGCGATTAGATTCCAAAATGGAATCAAATTGGGCCAAGGGAAAATCCAAAAGAAAAGGTCAAGGCAACAGTGAAAAAGATCGTGGATGAAGGCAATGCAAAATGCAGGGAAATAAAGGCAGTAGTGAAGCATGGCAGCAAAAATGATAATATTCACATTGATGAGCAAGCAACCACCGAGATGGAGGTGCTGATTAAAAATGCCATCCATATTGCTATTTCTCACAGAAGTTCAATTAGACACAGCAGCGTTATGGGGTGGGGAACTGTGATCTGCTTGCTGTAAAGTGGGCTTTGGAGGAATGGCAAAACTGGTTTCAAGGCTGTGACACATTCTTGTCTGGATTGACCACCAAAATGTCCTTTTAATTTGACAAGCCTCTCATATAGCCCTGGCAGTTGAAACAGCAAAGCAGTACTCTCACGTCAACATGGCCCAGACACCTTCTCGGTCACTCCCTCACCCATCATTCCTTCATTGCACAATGTTGACTCCTACGATGGGATCCAAATATCCCAGTTGTCTCATCCCTGCTTCACCAACATACATGAAGGTGAGCAGTGGGCATCCATGACAGGCACCCGGGGAGCAGTGTGTGGGTGGTAGTAGCCTAGTAGCCTAGTGGGTAGGTCCTAGGTTGCTCCAGGGAGACTGTCCCTGTAACTACTGATTGTAAGTCGCTCTGGATAAGGGCTTAAACTGATGCCTGTTTGGTGTGAGTCAGGGCCAAGAATCTGAAAATTTGTTTGTTTGTTTGTTATCAGGGCTATAGGGTGGTAGTAGCCTAATGGGTAACACACTCGCCTATGAACCAGAATAACCAGGTTCAAACCCCGCTTACTATCATTGTGTCCCTGAGCAAGACACTTAACCCTAAGTTGGGGGACTGTCCCTGTAACAACTGATTGTAAGTCGCTCTGGATAAGGGTGTCTGATAAATGCTGTAAATGAAATTAAATTAAATTAAATATTGCTGGGCCATAACAATAAATCTCTATTACACGATCTTGTGACCTGGATGTGTCCCATGGGTCACGAATTTGACACCTATACATTGACTGGCTGTAAAGACATGTCATACTAATGAAATAAAAATGAAGGGGTACAATTTTCATACATTATGGGTTGTGTAAAACTGGGAGAATAGAGTAAAAACTTTTCTCTGTACACACAAAAGCACTGTATTCAAACCACTCCAACTTCATGTTACCTGGCAGAAAGAGGCATGGCACAATAGAGGCTATAAGAATGAATAATTTCTAATTTATTAACACCAGTAAATCATTATTGCAGTTATATGTAAATATTGTACGTAAAAAGTAGGGCTGCAACCCACGAATCGATTTAATCGATAAAAATCGATTACTAAAAGAGTTGGCAACGAATTTCCTAATCGATTCGTTCTGTCGCGCGACGCGGAGACGTTTGATTATTAAAAAAAAAACTTTATTTGAGCGCGGAGCGGAGTGAACACACTCGGTCTCTCTCGCACACAGATGCTAGCAGAGTTTGGCGCCTCATAGACAGCGCGGAGTGCTGTAAGTCGCTCTGGATAAGGGCGTCTGATAAATGCTGTAAATGTTAATGTTTACCCGTCATCCAGCTTGTCAAGCATGACAAGTTAGCGTTAGCGCGTTAATAACAGTAGTAAAGCAGGAGTGCTATAGTTACTTTGTATTAAAACTAAAGACATGTTTTTATTCACTAGCCTTTTTTGGACCATTCATTTTTCAATCTGTTGTCATGTATAGCTACACTGCCTAGACACATTACCTAGTAATTTTGTCTCGTTTCCAGTCCAAATATCTAAAAAATCTTAAATCAAGATTAATAGACAAGAGAAATGGCATGAGAAAATTAAGTGATGCTTAAAACTTCTATTTGAGATTATATATCATTAAGATTAGTTTTCTTACCCCATTGGCAGATAATTTTGCTTGTTTTAAACAATCACTTAATTCTGAGAGGTTTTATCAGAAAACAAGACATTTCTATTTCATGCTATTTCATGTGTCTAGTAAATGTATCTTGATTTAAGATATTTTGTCCTGATTTGGACTGAAATCAGAACAAAACTACTAAGTTAGAAAAGCATTTTTTGCAGTGTGTGTCAGTGTGAGAGTTTGTGAGTATGTGCATCTGCAGTGTAGTGTAGAGAACAAGTTCTGACATTGAAACAAATCCTGTTAAATTTTCTGATTTGTATTGTTCTTTATTTTTTTATAAATTATTTATCGTTCTGGCAGCTCAGGTGGCACTTTATTAAAAAAAAGTCTATATTTGGCAGATGTAAAGCATACATGTGTATGTTTTTTGTGTTAGTCCATTTTTATTTTATTTTATTACTATTATAACAGCTCAAGGAGCAACATGTTTTTTATTTTTTCTACGATTAATCAAAAAATAATCGACAGATTAATCGTTAGTTGCAGCCCTAGTAAAAAGGTTCCAATGTTACAGAGAAAACCAAAATTAAGAGAAATGAGGAAGGATAGACAAAGAGGGGGAAAAAGCTAGGAAGACAGAGAATGGAGGCAAAGACTCAGTAGCTGGCAGGCCCAGTTCCCGATGGAAAAAGAAAATGGAAGAAAATTGCTACAGACCAATTAGAATGATTTTTTTCTGTTGTCACGCCCTCTGAGTCTCCCGTCTGGGGCAGACAAAGGCAGAGCGGGGTATCGCAAAAACCTGTGGCTGGCATTTCACACCTCTTGCCATTTGACAAAGATATGGAAAACGGAGGTGTTGAACCTCTACGCAAAACAAAGGTGCAGAAACAAAGGTGCAGAAACGTCCTGGCCCTGCAACGTCCCATCTTATAGTTGTTATTATTGATTGTACAGAGGGTAAAATCATCGTACAAATTTGATAATTATCGTACATCTGGCAACACTGATCTTAACTCTCCACCCATAGGACCGCTGCTTCCCCTGCCAATTCCACAGTGCCTGTGGATGCATGTGGTCTACTGGACTACCCGAATCAGATGGACTCATCACCATCCTCACAGTTGTAGACTGATTTCCTGGGCCTTCCATCTGATCGCCCTCTCTGGATTACCAAGACACAGAAACTGGCCCTTCGCTTCATAGGTCCATTCTCTAGTTCCCTCCATCCCACAGGATCCATCCTGTGTTTCATATCAACAAACTGAAACCATTCCTCACCTCTTCTCTCCTTAATCCTTCGGCTCCACCTCCCCCCCGGTTTATTGACGGGGTCCAACCTATTCAGCTCTCCCAACTCGTCTCACAATGTGAGATTGATCCACTTCTCCACTCCATTTCCCTCACCTCTCCTGGTCCCTGTTTCCATCACGTTCTGCACTGAAAAACGAGCGTCAACACCGGTGGTGTTACAGCATATGCTGTTATGTACCCAGAAATTAAGAAGCGAAAACTCGCCTGACTCTTTGCGCCTGACTGTTTGCAACATCTGCTCTTTCTCTTTTCTCCGTTGTCCCAGCATGACAAATCCACTACACTGGCACATGCTGCATTACCTGCACAACTTAGAGTTGCACCAGTTAATAGGTTGCAGTTGGTCATTCCTAAAAATTTGAGATTCATTTTGCGATTTTTCTGACGCGTACTCTAGTCCGGGGCAGTGGTGGCCCTGCGGTTAAGGATGCAGCCCCGTAATCAGAAGGTTGTCGGTTCGAATCCCGATCTGCCGAGGTGCCACTGAGCAAAGCACCAACCCCATATGCTGCTCCCCGGGTGCCTGTAATGGCTGCCCACTGTTAAAAGCAGAGGACACATTTCGTTGTGTCACCGTGTGCTGTGCTGCAGTGTTTCACAATCACTTCACTTTACTTCTTTTCATGTTGTAAATGTCATGTGGCTGTGTTAAATATGGAGAGATGTGTGAAATTAGTGCAGCCAATGTATCGTGCATATGAAAATATTATTCAGACAATGTTGTAATCTGTACTGTGTGCTGCACATAACTGAGGCAGAATAAGAATGTAGAAGGTTGTCATTATAAAATGTTTTCAGTGGCTGTTTGTTTGTGTGGGTGTGTGTGTAAGAGGAAACAGATATTTACTCCCTTCCTTTTGTTGGGCTGTTCCAGGAAAACATAATAGGATTGCAGAGCATTGTCACTTCCCAACTAAGTTGTCTTTTAAGAATGTGCATGCAAAACACACCCATACTTTTATTTATGACTCTCTAGAGGAAAAAGACTGTAAGTGTGTAAGTGGGTAATGCACTGCGAGAAATGTAGCAAAAACTGTGGCCCAGATAAGTAACCTGAACATTTCTTTTCTCTCTCTCTCCATCATTATACATACCAAGAATCACTTGTATCCTGACCCTTTCACTCCTTTTCACGTAGAATGTCCTCCCGCCACCCATATTCAACATGAATGTAAACATAATGCACATATTAGTGTCATGGAATATTACTTTATATTAACTTGTGCCTAAATTACATTTGCATTGTGTTACCATCACGGTCTATGTGATTTGCTTCTTGTTTCACATCTAATATAAGAATCCCTGGAATGAAATAGAATTTTTAATGGACATAGGAATAATGTGTCATTGTCCAAAACACACATCCTCTCGAAGCAAAACAAATGCTTGCCATTCTGCCGAAATTCAACTGACCTAAAAATCCTGACATTCAAGAGAGGCATGGCATGGGCTGAGAGTGGCATTGTGAGAGCGGGAGGAACAGCCATCTGCTGCCACCTGTTGATGAGGATTGAGTGGAATCACACCTACAAGACTCAAAATGAATGTCTTTAATCTGTCAGTACAATACTGTGTAACAGCAACTGATGTGTAATAATGACATTTTAGTTAAAATACTGCCTGTTTTTTTATATTTAAGGGCCATTGCAGGCTGTATAGAGTATGTTGGAGTTCTGGGTGACTGTCAGCAGATGAGTAAGGGCCAAACAGGGAAATTCTTTGAGGTCAACAATGCCATGTGATGCACTGGGATTCTTTCTGGGAGAGATTTACCATCCACATGGGAGTGGATAGTGAGGAATAAAGAAAAATAAAAGTTTGTTAAGTAAATTAAGATGACAGTTGTTGAGGTGAGCATAATTAATACTGAACCATTGTTCCATTGTCAGGACCCCCAAGGGCTGTGTGCAGCCTGTTGTCCTTATCCTCTGTATGGTGATGTGCTACTGCCATTTTTGGACTCATGTGAATGTGCCTATTTGGGTTGTGGGCATGTAAGTAAGGGAATCTGGAGTAAGTGTGCTGCAGTCCTGCTTCCAGTAAAGCTACAGTTTAAGTAGTAGGTGTTGTCTGTTGGCTCCACCTGCTGCCGTTTGTGCAAAATAAAAGGCCATTTATTCAAAATGACGTTTGTGTCAGCAGTGGGATTGGCAGCCACACCGCAGGAGGAGGAGAGAGACACGGAGGTCGGGTTTGACCAGGGTGCCCAACAGTACGCCATACCTGGTCGGCCCAATGGAGCGACAGACCCTCCCAATGCGCCAAGGTGCCACTGAGCAAAGCACCGTCCCCACACACTGCTTGTCGGGCGCCTGTCATGGCTGCCCACTGCTCACCAAGGGTGATGGTTAAAAGCAGAGAAGCAATTTCCTTCGGGAGTAATAAAGCATAACAAAATACTAACAATTTGGAGTTGTTGGCATAGGGTGATGAAAAGCAAGGTGACGGGTGCCATTCTGAATCCTCTGTAGCGGTACCATGATGACAGAGGCTGTGCACCCTACATTACTCAGGCTTTCATGCTTATGATATTATGGCTTGATCAAGTGTATTTTATGAGATTATAGATACTGCTGTGGGTTTGATGGAGCAGGTGGTTTAATTAAAATGATAGCACAAGTATTCCTCCATTATCAAAGACATTATGTCTAAATTGCTAAATAATGCCACGAAAATAGATTTGATTAGAAACTTTGGTTCAGAAAAAAAAAACAGAAAATACACAGAAAACAAGTTAACACATGAAAGCAAACAAGATTCATGGGACCCAGCAGTGTATGAGTAAAAGGAATTCACATGACAATGTCATACAAGAGCCTCCATGGGCTCCCTTTCCCCCTGTTGAAGAGCAACTATAATCCTGTGCTCCTCTATTGGGTTTGTGCACAATGTTATACATCGCTGGAAATATATCTAAGCAACACAGTCTAAATAAAGTCTTAAAAGGCAACATAAAGCATACATGCAAGGCATTTGGCTTTCTGTTCCATCCATCTGTCCCTTAATGTCTCCAGCACTATCAGCTGTCCTGCGAGCCGCTGCCTTTGTTTTTGTTGCGGCTGAGAGGGAAGGAGGACTTGCTCTGTGGCTGCGTCATCTTACTGGCCAGGTGGACAAACGGTTCAATGAGGGTTCGCCGGTCGGCTGCAGACACTTCCCAGAGGCGGACCTTCTCCTGCCGCGCCCACTGCTGCGCTACCTCAGCATCCACGCATCTGTGTTCCTGTAGATCCAACTTATTACCCAGCACCACAATGGTCACCTGAGGGGGGGGGGGTCACACACCACCAATCCTTTTATTATTCTAATTTCCCCTTCAAATGGGTCAAGGATACAATAGTGAATTGAACAATTTCAGTTGTGTACCTCTTTCTTGTCACGGTAGCGGTCAATATCTTTTTTGAGAGCCTCCATTCGTGTGAAAGACTCCTTACTGTCGATGCTGTAGACCAGTATGAAGCCGTCAGCAAATGTGTAGTAGTGGCGAGGGAACTCCACCCCATCTCGCAGCCCTCGTGTGTCATAAAAGCGCACCTGCTCTCGTGTCCCGCGATCTGTCTCTATGGAACCGATGTAGATGTCCTCCAGAGTTTCAATCATGTCTGAACCTTTATGTAATTTAATCACAACAATAAACACTTAATATGTCATGCAAAATGTTGTGATGAACATAATGTACTTTGCAACACGGCCCAGTATGACCAGTTGGGGGGAAGACAGGGACAGCCTTGGGAGGCATGTCCTTGGTGGGCTGCACAGACACTCCACATGCTGTTGGGGCCACTGTCAGACCTTACGTAGTGCAGGACAGGGTGCAACAAAAGCTGGATGATTAAGGTATTGACTGGCCCTAAAATTCCACAGAATTTTTAGTGAAAACTGGTGGAAAAGTAAAAACTGGAGAAAGTCCGTTATAAGTGTTGAATTATGATCATGTGGAGTAGTTCAAGAAGTTCAAATGGTCTAATTTACCCCTTTTTCAAAATTGGTTATTTTTTGCAAGTTAAATATGGTTGTCTCCAACCCAGATCCTTCTCTGGGACCATGTCCACTACCAAACCCAACACTCCCCATGTGCTACGTCTTATATAAATCCTGAGAATGATCTTTAAACCCAGCCCTTACTGGGTTATCAATTTTGGTTGCAGCATCGGTTATAACATTTTGTTCTAAAAAAATGTGATACTTAATGTCCATCTAGATCAGTGGTGTTGAACTCGTGGCACCCGGTTCACATCTTGCGGCATCACTTTATAATGATGTATTATTATGGCGCGGCGATATGAAGCGCTGATAAAACAAAAACTACAGATCCCAAAATGCAATGCTTCTGCTGCCTTTCCAAACGCGATTTTTATCCTGCAGCTAAATCTGTGCAGGAACTGTTTCCACATCGACAGGAAATGGGCTGTGATACAGCTCGAATTTTTTCATGCCTCAAAATCACCAAGGAAGGAATCGCCCCCGTAATCATAAGGTTTCCGGTTCAAATCCCGATCCGCCGAGGTACCATTGAGCAAAGCACCGTCCCCACACACTGCTCCCCGGGCGCCTGTGGTGGCTGCCCACTGCTCACCAAGGGTGGTGGGTTAAATGCAGAGGACACATTTCACTGTGTGCACCGTGTGCTGTGCTGCTGTGTATCACAATAACAATCACGTCACTCAATTTGTCAGAGAAGTGCGCACTGCATTATGCGATCTGTAGTTTTTGTGTTATCAGCGCATTACATCGCCGATCCTCACAGAATCACTACCTGCCTGCTACATGGTTCCCATAGAGCAGCTGCTCCACAACTGCGGTCTTTCCCACCGACGCCAGGCCACACAGCACCACTTTACAGCTTTTACCCATGGCAATCTGCAGGGGAAAAAAAGACAGTCAGCGGTGGGCAGCAGGGGATTCCATTCACGCACAACAAGGCTAATCTACTCCTTTTTATTTGCCTTCCTTGATTAAGAAACTAAAAAGCTCTCATAGTGCTGATTTAGGTGATCCGGTGAAATGTGAACTCAAAATCATCGACATATAAAAATGTAAAAGTAGTAATAAAGGAAAGTCTGGCTCACACGACGTCTTTTCCTGTTTACTTCTTCTTCTTCTTCTGGATGTTGTATCGGTAGAAATTATCATCTGAGAAGGATTGGCGCCACCTTCTGGGCGCGCTGTGACATGTCTCTTATCCCAAAGTAGGTAAATAAAGAAAAAGAATCCACCCGTTCCATTACTCAACACCCGCCTACCGCAGTCTGTATAAGAACCTTCATTGCAAACTGAAATAAATTAAGTTTATTAATGAATAAATAATGAATTACATTAATTAATAATGCAATTCAGCATAAAACGACTATTAATTAATATTAAGAGGACGAAAATAAAATACTAAATACTAGTAGGATAATGGAAGATGTCTTTATAGGCGTCAGCAGCAGCAGGGCCTTGAGCTTGTAAAGCGCCGTGAGGTTTAATTTGGAGATGGGGCTAGTTTGAGTCCGACTTGGCGGAATAACTTTCGAAACGTCGTGAATGTATTTTCACCTCAGAAATAATACTACACTATATAATACTATATTGAGGCCTGTTTGAGTAAAGCGAGTTTGCAGGGCGGGGAGTTTGAACACGTTGGCCGACCGTGCGTGGCGCCACCTGTCGGCCGGAGGCCGCAGCAGCGCAAACGTTAACTCGTACGTGAGAGCCTTCCTCCTCCTCCTCCTCCTGGCAGCGAAATGGCGTCGGACGAGTGCGATTCGCCCATGGATCCGGAGAGCGACGAGGAGCTGGAAAGGTGAGCCGTTCCGTCTGTGCTTTGTTCCTGCTGGTGGAGCTCTGGTCTCCGGACGGACTGCAGGGCCGAGCTGGCTTGCGGAGCTCGAGTCCCTTGTCGCCTCAGGACTCGTGTTTTGGTCGCTGGTAGAAATGGCACCTCGGTTCTGGGAGGAAAACCGCTGACGGCTGCAGGCGGAACGTTCTAGAAGAAAAAAAAAACAAAACAATGTACGACCTTAATTTTCGCCACGTCTTCCGGGCCGAGGGCGGAATTGTCGCGGTCATGTAACATTATGCTGCACAGAAGTGCATGACGGCGAATTATTTGTCAGTTTTTACACTGTATCCCATGATTCCTGTCGCGCCCCTTGCCCCATGATTGGCCATCCTGCGCTGTGTCTATGTTTAGGTGAAGGAGCGCTTTTTGACGGACGGACTGACACACTTTTCTTGATTTGCAGGGAGGCGGAGGGCTTTAAAGAGCAAGGGAACGCCTTTTACATAAAGAAGAACTATGCCGAGGCCTTCCACTTCTACACCAGGGCCATTGGTGAGCTGCTTTTTCATGGGTCCAGTAATGCAACCCACGATTAGTCAGGAGAAACTGCTGAAAGAATGTGAAAAGGCTGGTGTGATGACTGTTGAGTGCTCAGTGCTAAATGTGTCCTGATACAAAACAGTGATCAATTCTAACTAAAATAGTGTTAATATTCCTTTGCAGTAATTTGAATTTGGAAAAGTGAAGTGAAGTGATTTGTCATTATGAAACACAACAAAATGTCCTCTGTATTTAACCATCACCCTTGGTGAGTAGTGGGCAGCCATGACAGGCACCCCGGGGAGAAGCGTGTGGGGACGGTGCTTTGCTCAGTGGCACCTTAGCGGATCGGGATTCGAACCGATGACCTTCTGATTTAAAGTGAAGTGATTGTCACATGTGATACACAGCAGCACACCACACAGTGAAATTTGTCCTCTGTATTTAACCCATCACCCTGAGTGAGCAGTGGGCAGCCATGACAGGTGCCCGGGGAGCAGTGTGTGGGGTCGGTGCTTCTCAGTGGCACCTTGGCAGATTGGGATTCGAACCGGCAACCTTCTGATTATGGGGTCGCTTCCTTAACCGCTAGACCACCACTGCACCAAGTTACGGTTTTGAGTTTCTTTTCATATCAGCGGTTAAAGAAGTGGACCCATTATCAGAAGGTTGCCGGTTCAAATCCTGAACTGGCAAGGTGCCACTAAGCAAAGAACCGTCCCCACACGCTGCTCCCCAGGTCGCCTGTCATGGCTGCCCACTGCTCACCCAGGGTGATGGTTGTTTCTTGTCCATTCTGGAGAATCAATAAAGCAAGTTGACTCCATCTCTCTTTATGATTAATTGCTTGTCTGTGCTTATAAGTGTTTAATATAATTAATCATTACAGACATGTGCCCAAAGAACGCAAGTTATTACGGAAATCGAGCTGCCACCCTCATGATGCTGAGTCGTTACAGAGAAGCATTGGAAGACTCCCAGCAGGCTGTGCGGCTGGACGACACCTTTGTTAAGGTCAGAGGTCGTTATTCAGGACGTCAGGGTACAGACTGATCAGTATGGGCTTGTGTAGCCGAGCGCACTTTTCTGCTGGGTGTTGTCCATCTTTTTAAACATCAGCTTTGGACAACAGGGCCACCTCCGAGAGGGCAAGTGCCACCTGACGCTAGGCAATTCAATGGCTGCCAGCCGATGTTTCCAGAAGGTGTTGGAGCTGGAACCTGATCACAGCCCGGCACAACAAGAGGTGGGCATTGCAGTGTTTAAAGACGAGATCCGGGGGACCTGAGAAATCCGTCGAGCTGATTTCTTGTTCTCTCCTCTTCCAGCTGAAGAATGCCGAGTCCATTCTGGAGTACGAGCGGATGGCAGAGATTGGCTTTGAGAAGCGTGACTTCAGGATGGTGAGAGCGTGTCTCTCTCTCTCTCTCTCTCTTTGTCGAAGTCGTCTGTCATTTGACGTATGACAGTGTCTGCGTGTCCGTAGGTGGTGTACTGTATGGACCGAGCGCTGGAGTCGGCGTCGGCCTGCCACAGGTTTAAGGTTCTGAAGGCTGAGTGTCTGGCGTTACTGGGCCGCTACGCAGAGGCGCAGTCTGTGGCCAGGTGAGGCGGAGTCTGCGGGGGTTAATGGTGGCAGAGGGAGCGGAAACTGAGCTTTTTCTTTCTGCGCAGTGATATCTTGCGGATGGACTCGACCAATGGCGACGCTCTTTATGTCCGAGGCCTGTGCTTGTACTATGAAGACTGTATCGATAAAGCGGTACAGTTCTTCATTCAAGCGCTGCGCATGGCGCCAGACCATGAGAAAGCTCGGCTGGCATGCAGGGTAAGTCAAGCCCCTCGGTCAGCTGGGTGCTGTAGCTGCGTACACAGATTTATAATAACCGGGAAGGCGGCAGTGGACCCAATAAAACGCCATGTGCTGTGTATTCCGGGACCTTTCGTTCCGTAATAGCAAGAACAGACATTTACATTTACGCCATTTGGCAGACGCCCTTATCCAGAGCGACTTACAACATGCTTCCAAGTTACCATCGATGAAGCGATCAATTCTGGTTCACTAGGACCCCCAACTATGAATACAATCTTTTTATTCACTCTGTTGTAGTTTCTATACAGAAGTCAGACAATAAGAAGGTTACAAGTTCATCTAAATATTTTCTAAAGAGGAAGGTCTTGAAACATTTTGAGCTACAGCAGGTCTGCTGTTGGATTAGACAACACGGACTCAGTCGTCTAGCATCACATTTTTATTGAATCCACTCAAAGTCTAATTTTTTTCTCCCTTGTTTTCAACCATATCAGCTTTTCTATTTCTATTTCGTAAAATATTTACTCTCCGTCTATGTATATTATCTTCACCAAAATGCTTTTGGTCATCTTGAACATTCACAATACACACTTTAATATGCAGATGTTAACAAAGATTTTACTTCTTCATAGCCAGTGGCACCAATCCTGTAGATTTTCTGTAACAACAATGAATAAACGATTAATAAATGAATTCATGTGATGAATATACACATGTATGCTTGAGGAATTAAGACACTGGTTTCACTACATCACAGGTGTTTTCCATAATATTTTTATTCCCCATCTTTATAATCATCATTCTATTATTTTTTTTATATATATATATATATAAAGTCCTCTTTTTTTTTTTTTAGAATTTCAGTATCTTGTTTACAATGTTTCCATCACAGAATGCAAAAGCCTTGAAGGCGAAGAAGGAAGAAGGAAACAGGGCGTTTAAAGAAGGTAACTTTGAGGAGGCCTATTCCCTTTACACTGACGCCCTCACCATCGACCCCAACAACATCAAAACTAACGCCAAACTCTACTGCAATCGTGCCACTGTAGGATCCAAGGTGAGAGCCTGATATAGCTGACAAAGCTGATGATGACATTACTTTATAGATTTTTGTATGCATTAAATGAATTGATAAGATGCATGTGCACCCTTCACTGTTCCATTGTAGTGAAGTTGCTACCTATTAGCCATCATGTTTATGCACAGAACGCATATTAGAATACAGAACACATATTAGAATATGGTATATAATCAATGTTTTCCAGTTTTTTTTTTTTCACAATGAGCTCCTCTCTCTTCGCCACCTAGCTGAAAAAGCTCGAACAAGCTATCGAGGACTGCAGCAAGGCCATCAGACTGGATAACAGTTACATCAAAGCCTTCCTCAGAAGAGCACAGTGGTGAGTGTGTGTGTATTAGGGCTGTGCAATATGGCATACAATTCATAATACAGTATAATTTGGCCCCATAGATTGTTTATATTGCAGTATGTAATTGTTTTTAAAGGGTTACGTATAATTCTAATAAGAAAGTATACCAAAAAAACAGTGTATTAAATCAGACTTTTTTGTATTGCTTTGTGAAACACAAAAACTACTACTTGCATTAACTGCACTGAAATTACATCTTTATGAGGGATAAATAAAAAGTTCAAATCTATAGATTTGTGGGCAAAAAGTGTTGTCTTTCAGCTTGTTAGATGATGAACAAAAATGAAGATAATTGTATTTAAATAGAAGTAGTTAAAAAGAGGCAGAAATAGTCATTATTGGCCCGGTGCACCAAGGGGATAACACATTTCAAAGACGTCGTAGGATGTTTTCTGTTATAGAAAAGATATGAAAACCTTTCAGGTAAATTCAGGTTTTTATCATCATAATATCTTAACACTGGTTGGTTTTTGTAAACTACAGGTAAGCAGAAAACAATTAATCTCAATCACAATTATCACAAAACACAATTCCCTCTTTCCTTAAAACGTAAAATATAAAGATGTAGTTGTTCTAAATTTAAAAAAATGCAAGTTTATTTTATGCAAACAAATAAAGTACAGAATAAAAAATTATAATGAAGTGAAAGTCAGCAAGCATTAGAGTTTGAACACACGCCTTAGAGTTTGAACATACATTCAAAAACTCTTTCTGTAAACAAAGACCAATCGATGGAAGAAAAAAAACGTATTTTACGTCATCCTACAGTTTTGCAGTAGGTAGAATTTCTCCAGTTGGCCAAATGTATATCAAACATGGTTGTCCAATTTCTCCATGTATATCAAACATGGTTGTGTGTGTCCTGCTCTTCTGATTTACCGGTTGTTTTGTTCCAGTTACATGGACACAGAAATGTATGAGGAGGCAGTCAGAGACTATGAGAAGGTATATCAAACCGAGAAAACAAAAGGTAAGTCATGCTTCTGTTATACTGATAATAATAAGTTGAATTTCTATAGCACCTTTCATAATCCCAAGGTCGTTTTACATATAGGGGCAAACAAAAAACCCCTTACAAACGTTTGCTGTAGAGGAAAGTTTTGAGTTGAGATCTGAAGGTGGAGAAAGTGGAGCAATCACGTTCCAGAGCTGTGGGGAGAGGAGTAAAGGCAGAAATATACTTGCTGTGAGCTTCATATGCGTATTCGTACACAGTTGCATATTCACGTGTGTTCTGAACGCAGGATACGGACCGCGGCTGTACATGCGTAGTTAACAGCAAGTATGTTTCTGCCTTAATAGAGGCAAGGTTGTGCAGACGCAGGTGACAGTATTTCTTGGTGTCGTTCCCAAGCCCGGGTAAATTGGGTTTGTTGCATCAGGAAGGGCAACCAGCGTAACACGTTTGACTAATCATTTATGTGGACAACCAGACCGGTTGCTCTGCTGTGTTGACCCCTACCTTTTATCAGCAGAAGGGAGGTGAAAATTTGGGCATGAAGGAGGAAAAAAATGAAGTGAACCAAAATCTGCTGAGCAGAGGAGGTTACTTACCCCTGAAAAATACTAGTTTGTATGTAAAAAGCTTGATAGTCTCCGTTATCATTGTGCCAGTAGCTGAACACTGTAGTTCTTTTTTTTTTTTTTATAATTAATTTTATTTCTAAAAAAAAAGTTGATTTTCGCATTTAGAACACAAGCACTTGTTAAAGGTGGCTCAACTGGAACTGAAGAAAAGCAAACGGAAAGATTATTACAAGGTTCTGGGAGTTGAAAAGAACGCCTCTGAGGATGAGATAAAGAAGGCATATCATAAACGCGCTCTGATGCACCATCCAGGTATAGCCCCACAACACACACACACACACACACACACACACACACACACAGGGCTGATAGCATTCCAAACCCTGGTCCTGGAGGAACTTCTGCCAACCCGCATATCTTCACAATCTACCCCACTCATTAATAGGCCATTAAGTAACACCTGAGCTTAATTCAGGGAGGTTGTTCCTCCAGGACCAGGGTTGGGAAACACTGCACTAGCCAATCAAAAAAAAAAAAGGGAAGGGGCGGGCCCTGGTTCTGATATAGATCCAGCAGTTACTCCGTGTGCGAATGTGTTTTGTGTTTCCACCACTATCAGCCCTGAGCACACAATCATAATAATGATATGAACAAAATACCATTCCTGATAAATAAAGTAGCCATTCCTGTATATGTAAATTTCCTCTTCTTCCCAGACCGCCACAGTGGGGCGAGTGCAGAGGTCCAGAAGGAAGAGGAGAAGAAGTTTAAAGAGGTGGGCGAGGCCTTCACTGTGCTCTCTGACCCAAAGAAAAAGTCCCGCTATGACAGCGGCCATGACCTGGAAGATGATGGAGGCATGGAAGGTTTGTGATCTGCTTAATGTTCCACACGCAATTAGGAGACTGATTACTACATCGTGTGTGATTTATTTGCAGACTTTGATGCCAATAACATCTTCAAAGCCTTCTTTGGAGGACCAGGCGGATTTAGCTTTGAAGGTTTGTGATGTCCCTGCTCTACACTGGTGTTTGTGACTGACTGATGTTCATTGTGGCTGATCTTTGTTTTTGCCGTTATAGCGTCTGGACCTGGCAACTACTTTTTCCAATTTGGCTAAATGGGAACTCTGTTCACAGTATGCAGTAGTCACATCTTCAACTGGACCCTCTTCTGACCACAGCTCCCCCCCTCAGGCATCTCGAGCTTTCAAGTGGCCGCCCTGCACCACTTAGCAAATGCATTTGCATGAAAACCAGCCAGAGAATGAACCTGAAATGCGTACTGTCTCTTTTTTTTTTTGTCATTTTACATTCAGGTTTGTCAGATCACTTCCATAAACATGAGACAGAGAAGACAGACAGACAAACCTCTCCGTCGTGGAACCAAAGCCTTTATTATCCAGCATGTGTCAATGGCCTACAGCAGTGGCGCACATGTTGGCCCTGGGCTGGGACTCTGTGCACAATGCTGTTCTCTCTCCCTCCCTGCCCACCTGTCATGATGGGGTACAGAAATTCATGACCTTCATCATTTGATACACCTCACGGGCGGCTTTTAAGAAGCGAGACTACTGCGTACAGACGTACACAGGATGTGATGCAGGGTGGAGGATGCACAAAAGGCTTGATTATGATGATGATGATGATCAATGTTGCCATTCAGCATTTGCTGCATTGTACATTTTACTGGAATGTAAAGTGTTGATTTGTGTTGTTAGTCAAGGACTGTTTTCCCATTTAAAACGTTCTTTTTAAATAAATATTTATTGTAGAGTTACAAACCAGATGGGGTGCTTCTCCGAGACACACACACACACACACACACACACACAGCATGGGATCAGCCCACTAGACTAGTCACTCAGATCTGGACCATCTATATGTTGCGGAGTCTTGTTGACATAAAGAATTCTTGATGGAGGTTGAATCTGTATAAAATCTGCTGAGACAGAGACCCGTTGGATCGTTAATTAGTCCTGAAATCAGTCGGATAACCAATAAATCAATGAATCAGAAGAACCAGGTTTAAACCCCACTTGTATCCCTGTGCAAGACACTTGACCCTGAGTGTCTCCTGTCCCTGTCACTACTGATTGTAAGGCGCTCTGCACAAGGTAGTCTGGTAAAATGCCATACAATTAAAATGCCTCTGCAACTCTGGTGGAAGTTTCCAGAGTTTCTAAATCTCCCAGAAATGTCAGTTGCACTTGACGTGTGTCTACAGTACGTGCGCATTACTTGCGGCTCGACAAAATGCTTTCGCTCGCCAACAAGTTTTTAACGTCACTGTGGCTGAAATTTTCACCCTGTCCCTTTGGCTATATTATGAGCGAGCGGACATTTTTGACACAACCATGGTCAGAGACTGCGGGTAAAAATAGATCCCTTTGCAACAATGGTCTACCTTGTATGTTGTTTCGATATTCGATGTGTAATGTTCACGTTCATGCCTAAGCAGCCATTTATATATTTCTTTTTAACTGTGTGTGTCTGACATTAATGTGGGTTCAGCTGATGCCACTATTTGTCAGGTCCTCATTTATTCATCATAAGCAGTTATGTGCATGAAGGATTAATATTACGATATCCCTGTACTTGGCCGCATTCATCTTCCTCTTGATTGCAAGCAGTTGTCCTGTCCCTGCTGTTGTCCTGCAAAACGCATCATGATGCTGCCACCACCATGCGTCACTGTTGTGACAGGAGATGAGCAGTGCCTGGTTTTCCGCACACATACCGCTTAGAATTAAAGCCAAAAAGTTCTATTTTGGTCTTATCAAACCAGAGATACTTATTTCTCACCACCTTTGAGTCATTCAGGTCTTTTTGTTTAAAAAAAAAAAACCTTCCATGCGGGGTTTCATGTGTCTTGTACTGAGGAGAGGCTTCCATTGGGCCACTCTGCCATAAAACACCGACTGGTGGAGGGATGCAGCGATAGTTGACTTTCTACAACTTTCTCCCATCTCCCATCTCTGGAGCTCAGCCACAGTGATGTTTGGGTTCTTCTTTACTTCTCTCACCTCTCATCTCAAGGCTCTTCTCCCCGACAGCTCAGTTTGGCTGGACGGGCAGCTCTAGGAACAATTCTGGTCGTCCCTAACATCTTCAATTTAATGATTATGGAGGCCACTGTGCTCTTAGGAACCTTCAGTGCAGCATATTTTTTTGTAACCTTGGCCAGATGTAACCTTTGTAACCTTGCCACAATTCTGTCTCTGAGCTTTTCAGGTTCCTTTGACCTCAAGATTCTCATTTGCTCTGACGTGCATTGTGAGCTGTAAGGTCTTATATAGACAGGGGTGTGGCTTTCATACTCAAGTCCAATCAGTAGAATCAAACACAGATGGACTCAAATGAAGGTGTAGAACCATCTCAAGGACGATCAGAAGAAATGGACAGAACCCCAGTTAATAAACCTCAAAAATGTCAATATGGGGTGCTGTGTCTACATTAATGAGGAAAAAATAAACTTAATTTTGAATTAATTTTAGCAAATGGCTGCAATATATCAAAGAGAGAAAAATCTCAGGGGTTCTGAATACTTCCCACTGTATTTAAGTATCCTATACAAGGGTGTTTTTTTGCACTGTGTTTCCTGGTGTTTCCGCTTCCGGTGCTGCAATGTTTGGTGTGTTTGGCGTGAGCTGCTGTTACTTCCAAGGACTTCCTGAATTACCTCTGTATTAAGAATTACCACACTCAACAAAACGTAAAATATGGCTCCCTCACTAAACGCTGGCAAAAAATAACCGTAGATAATTTCATAGAGATGCTTGAACTGACTAAAACAATGTGGCGTTATGTACTTAACAAAAAAGATGAAATAACCTGAAAAATGTTTTATATTCTTGTTTCTTTGCTCTGATTACTGCTTTGCACACTCTTGGCATTCTCTCGATGAGCTTCAATAGGTCGTCACCTGAAATGGTTCTCCAACAGTCTTGAAGGAGTTCCCAGAGGTGTTTAGCACTTGTTGGTCCAGCTCACCCCAAACCATCTGGACTGGGTTCAGGTCCGGTGACTGTGGAGACCAGGTCTCCACTTTGTGTTAAGTACATAACTCCACATGTGTTCATTCATAGTCTTGATGCCTTCAGTGAGAATCTACCAACGTAAATGGTCATGAAAAAAAAGAAAACACATTGAATGCGAAGATGTGTCCAAACTTTTGGCCTAATTACTATACAGCAAATCCAGAAAGCATTCATCACTTTTTCCACATTTTATTATGTTCCCATATTCCAAAATAGCCTTAATTATTTTTTTCTACACACAACACCCCATAACGACAACATGAAAAAAAAAGTTTACTTGAGGTTTTGGAAAATGTATTAAAAATAAAAAACTGAAATGCACCTGTGGCAGAGTTGTCCTGAAGCCACTCCTTTAATATCTTGGCTGTGTGCTTGGGGTCCTTGTCCTGCTGAAAGATGAACTGGCGGGCCAGATCTAAGTAGAGTCCTGTTGGTTTTGAACATCTTCCACCCACAGATGATGGAGGCCACTGTGCTCATTTGGGACCTTCAGAGCAGCAGAGTTTTTCCTGTAACCGTCCCCAGATTTGTGCCTGGAGACAATCCTGTCTAAGGATTGTATACAGACAAATCCGTTGAAGTTGAAAAGTTGAAAGTGAAGTGATTGTCACACGTGATACACAGCAGCACAGCACACAGTGCACACAGTGAAATTTGTCCTCTGCATGTAACCCATCACCCTGAGTGAGCAGTGGGCAGCCATGACAGTTAAGTTGCAGAAACATCTCAAGGATGATCAGGGGAACCAGGAGGCACCTGAGTTCAATTTGCCTTATGGCAAAGACTGGGAATACTCATATACATGTTCTTTCTCAGTTCTTTTATTTATAATACATTTGCCAAAATCTCAAGGACACTGTTGTCACATTGTCATTATTGGGCGTTGTGTGTAGAATTCGTTGAGATAATTCTATTTAATCAATTTTGGAATAAGACTGTAACATAACAAAATGTGGAAAAAGTAATGCACTGTGAATACTTTCCACTGTATATAATAGTTGTATAATACTTGTACTATGATGACAATTGTTTAACACACAAACATTTGACACATTTTATTGATACATTGTGTATTTATATTAAAGTACCAGCCAATGAATTTTGGCTCATATCTCCCAGCAGTAATACATAATAATATTATCACATAGAGTTGTGTTGTTCTGGTAAATGTGATGTCAGCTAAGATTGCAGAACAAAAGAACAATAAAATGTATTTCCTTTTACTTCCAGGAACACTAAGTTATGGATATGCATGGAATACTGCGGGGGAGGTTCATTACAGGATATTTACGATGGTGAGACACAGTTGTTCTTTAATTATCAGCAGATATTTTTTTCTAATAACATACATTGTGGGTTACAGGGTGTGGTTATAGTTACATTTGTGCTACAGCTGTGATACTTTGTAGAAGTGTTTGTACATAATACCCACAATGCATAATAACTGCTTGTTATATGCAGTGATGCAATGATGATTAATACTGAAATATTAATATTTTTCCTGTTGGCCACCCTGACAGAATCAGGTGATTATTAACATAATATGTATGCAATAATTTGATCATAAGGTTGAATCTGCCTCCAGGAATAAAATGACCTATAATGGGCACCCCTGAGTGTTCATAGGGTCTTTGTTTAATGTGTTGCTGATATTGTATTTCTGCAGTGACTGGCCCTCTAAAGGAGAAACAAATTTAGAATCAGTCCAAAGTGTCACATTTTTCTACTGTACTGATATTGAAATTCCATCATTATCCCACAGAGACCATTAAGATAGTAAATCTGCAGGGTTGTCCTAGCAAAGAGATCCCCAGAGTTGGATTTCAGTTTTCCAATTCAGACACTTGGTAAGAAATTGGGCTTATTTAACGACGTAACAAATATTTTAGTTACTGAGTACATTTTTTGTTGATTGTTTTTATTTCCTGGGAATTATATTTATCATGATAATGTTTCTAATATTGACACATTTATTTAAATATTTTGTTTACAGGACAGAGTTGGACATGGACTTCAAGGAAGGAGCCTTCAGAATAATGAGGTAATTGGATGTTATGTGGGCCTTGTGTGCAATTGTCCAAAGCAACACATGTGTAACTTGTGTAACATCCCTGTGTGTTAATTCACAAACCACTCAAGAGACAAAAGCCATAATTTCCACATCATAGGGACAAGCAGGTAGAGATTTAACTTGTGTTAACTTTTTATTACACACCCAGTAATAAAAGAACACTGAGTAATAAAAGAACACTTTTTCTGTCAGTGTGAAGGCCATTGCAACCTTTTTTTTTCATCATTTTTTATTTCAAAGAATAATTTAAGGTTTCATTACAGTGCATGTTAAATTGTAAATATAGACGTTCTTCATATTTTGTGGCAAACCGTCATAATTAAAGTTAGCAAAACTGTAAATAGACCTTCTTCATGCCCCTGTTTATTCTTAATGTTTTGTTTATTTTGTGTGTATCAGGGTTAGATATTAAATTTTTAACCTTTCCCAAGACCAAAACGCAGAATAAAGCCGTATAAAAAATGTCTGATATAATGTTAAATACATTTAAAGGGGTTATAGAATTCAAAACTGCTTTTATGTCTTTGTTGTTGAATATAGGCAGCTTGACGTGTTGAATGGAACGTACCAAAACCTCAAATCCATCTCTGACATCCTCTGTGTAAAACAGGGACTTGCGCTTCCACCAAACAGGCCAAACAAATACCAGTTGTAGTGATAAAAAGGTGCAGGTCTATTTACAGTGCAGGAAGGAGCTCAAAATTCTAACAAAAAAAATAAAAATAAAATATTTTTACAAAAGATACAGAGTCACAGTAAGCTGCTGTACCAGTGCTGCCCCCCTCCTTACTAGTCTGTCCCCCTAAATACACCCCAACATCATCTCATAATGGGGCGAGCTCAATATGGAAGGGGGGAAAGCAGGGGGTCAATCTAGCACCTTCCCCCCAGCTCCACATTAAACACACTTTTCCCGTGTCCCAAGCTGGCCTATAAAGGCACCGTTCTCCCAGGCGCGCTTTCCATGAGGAACCTTTATGCTGCCGGACCAGGAACAGCAGGATGAATAATGGAGCTGAATCAGTGGGTACCTCACTGTTCACTAGCATAGTTAACAATAAGTTCATAAATGAAAGTTTATGGTAACATATGGTATGTTATATTTATTTGGCAGTGCTAAACTCATAATTGCAATATGGGATGTGTAAGTGCAGTGTTTGCACTTTTTAACTGTGTGGGCCGTGTTGTAATTGTATTATTATGTTATGTCTGTTTTCTGCACTGGTGCCAACTACAAATCCCATATTGCAATCATTAGCTTAGCATTCCCAAACAAACACAACACATCATATGTTACCATAAACTTTCATTTATTAACTTATTGTTAACTATGGCTTATTTTACACTCTGCATGCATGTTTTATTTGAGCACTTTTTTGATAAGCCAGTCCTGAAATTCTTCATTTTTAAGCAAAATATCTTGAGATGTACACTTGCCTGGCATGTTTGGTAAGATAGCAAGTGTAAGGACGTATGTTTGTGTTTTAGAATGCTGCACGGTTGTAAATTCCCTGACTTTCCCTGTCTGGAAATGCCTTTACTGAAATTCCAGAAATGTCCAGACCCGTGTATTTACTATGTAATATGGAACAGTGCAATAATGTTACATGGAAACATAGAAGAGCTCGTGTGTGTGTGAGTGTGTGTGTGTGCGTGTGTATGAATGTTCAGGAGTCTGATAGTTGTCTGGCAGTGAGTGCATGTGAGGGGTGTGTAGAGTCCTTCACAATGCTGCTGGCTTTTCGGACGTCCATTATGGACTCTGATGGGTGGTGGGAGACGGGCTTTCCTCAGCCTCCCTGGAAGTGAAGGTGCTGACGTGGTGACGTATTTTCACCCAGAAGTGAATGAGTGATGTCGGTCAAATGGTAGCAACATAATTATAGCTATATAAAATACCACAGTTTAGAAATGTAGAACCTAGCCTTTATTTTAATGAAGTTACATTTGTCAGAAATATGTGTATGCTACTATGCTACTGCTACTATCAACATCGGCTGAATTATAGTATTACGTCATTGCCTTCAGTTCAGCAGCATGTCAGTCAGTTACAGAGATGGGCGAGGTTAAAATCTTTAAAATTAAAAGTATTTTCATTTGAAAAACTCTCGCGGGAAGAATTGTGCTGTGCTGTGATTGGCTGCTGGTTCCTATAGTTCAGGCGTAAACAGAAATGAACACTCATATGTCGAATCCTTGCTGGTGAGACGTGTTGTTCGTGCGAGCTACTGCGGAGCATCTCAGCATCTTCAAACCTTCATCTCTTCTGGAAGATTTTCATCTACAGCATCTCAGCATCGAGAAGCCTTCATCAATTCAGGAAGATATTCATCTACAGCGACTGGACGACGCATCTCAGCTACATTCAGGCCCATCCGGATTTACCCACGTCGCGGGGAATAATCAGGTGAGGAGAGAACATGTCCCGGCGTGTCTGCTAACTCTACATAAGGGCTTTTAAAAAGACAGAAATGTACTCAGAAAAGGTGAAAATCCTGCGTCATCAGTGCTAGTCAGTGTTGCTAGTTGTGGAGGTCTGGTAAGGGGGGGAACGAAGCTCCGGTGTAAAAGAAAAGAGGTCGGCAGATGCAGAAACCTGTCGGGTTCCACACTGATGCTTTATTTTGGCTTCAGGCACCAGCAGGTGCGTTACGAGCTGTATTCTCCCCGAACACAGAAAACACTTTATCGCCACCTTGTGGCAGCGCCGCTTGCTGCAGTGACGGAATTATCGTGTTAAATACGATGTCGTGCAGCAGCGAAACACAAATCGGTCACGTTCGTGTCAAACTGTGCAGGCAGTATTTACTGTAGCCATTTCTAGCCATTTCTACAACTGATTGCTTTTGTCCAAAAATGCGCGGGAAAAACCACTAAGGGCGGGAAAGTGACGCAGGCACGCACCACGTGATCAGGTGCTAGGCTCTGATTGGCCCGTGATGGTTACACCCGCCTCCAACCTGTAAGACTAGAAGCAATTTATGTTGCTGTTGGTGATTTTATACTCACTGGTCTTCTAATAGTATCGTTGTGTTTAATTATATTATTTTATACATTTATATTATAAAGAGATAAACTCTTTATAGGGAAAGGGGGTTTCAGGAAGGGGGGAAATATCTAGACAAAAAATACATCAAAATGATCATACAGGCAAGTAGAGATAGAGGCAGAGATTTACAGACAGTTACAAATTTTGTTCACTTTTGATAGACAGCAGACACATTTGAGCATTTTGAGCATAGTATTTTTTTTCAATGACATGCATGTATGCATTTATAATCTCATAGTCAGATATTATGAGTGTTAAGGCTTTAACAATCAAACTTTTTTCCCCCTGGATCAACATGTCATATCTTGGTGAAAGTCAGAAGTAGCAGAGGAATATGAAATTGGTCCAATCAGAAAGGGCTCTAATGAGATATTTTGGCATTTCAGAGAAGCAGCCGACCAAGATCAAGCCCACGGTGGAACATACGCGGTCCACGATGGACGTGGTTCCAGAGACTCCACTTCCAGCTGCTTTTGGAGGATTCAGTTTCCTGAAGCACATTGGAAGAGGCTCATATGGAGATGTTTTTGAGGTAAATAAGAGCAGAACCTTGGCCATCATCTGCTAAATTGTGTGTCCTTGTGGCTGACTGGTTTTAAGGTCAGATGAGGATTTCTTGTGGAAGCTGGCAAAGATGCTGCAGTGTTTGTGGAGAGTGGACACTGGTGACAGGTGATGTGGAATTTCTTTGGACTTATTTTTTCTTTATTTCAGGCCAGAAACATCACTACTGGGGCATATTCTGCAGTGAAGGTGCAGAATATCGAGTCGCAGGATGACTTCACCCTTGTTCAGCAGGAAGTGGATATCTTGAAAGAGTGTGACCACAAGAACATTGTGGCAGTTCACACCAGCACCCTGAGGTAAGAAGGACCATTAACAGTGACATGAGAACTGCTGTCCCAGAGAATGGTGACTAAAGGCTTTTCTTTTCTTGTGTAGAGAGGAAAAGCTGTACATAGCAATGGAGTTCTGTGCAGGAGGTTCACTTCAAGATATCTATGAAGGTACAGAACTGCGTCACATGACATCTTTGTTAAGATGTGTGTAGATGGTGTGTTCACTGTGTTTGTTTTTAACAGAGACTGGACCCCTGTCAGAGCAGGAGATTGCTTTTGTGTGCAGAGAGACCCTCCAGGTAACCGCCCGCGCTCTCAGACACGTACACTCACACACACACACTGCTCATTTTCTAAAGACTTTGTTCTAACATGGTGTTTCTGTTTGCAGGCACTGCAGTATCTCCACAGGTCCAACATCATCCACAGGGACATCAAAGGTGGAAATATTCTGCTGACAGAAAAGGGCGACGTGAAAATCAGTGAGGAACTCTCCAGAACGCCGTTCGCTCAGACTTATGTGTCTGACCTGTGATCTATGTCTCATCATAAATGTGTCTCTTCTCTTGTTGCAGCTGACTTTGGACTCGCTGCTAAAGTCTCCAACTCCACTGAGAGACAGAAGTCAGTGGTTGGGACGACACATTGGTAAGATCACTTTGTGTGTGTGTGTGTGTGTGTGTAGGAAGACTCTCCGTATTAGGTGTACTGTGTGGACATTTGATCATTTCTTCATATTTGAGGTCATGCAGAAGACTAACAGGAATATCTTTAGATTTACTCTGTGTGTGTTTGTGTGTACAGGATTGCTCCAGAGGTCTATGCTGCAGAACACAATGGTGGTTATGACCATTTGTGTGACATCTGGTCTCTGGGCATCACCGCTGTGGAGCTGGGAGAACCGGAGCACCCACTTTTTTATTTGGGTTCTATGAAGTAAATGAAAACCCTTTCTCACACACACACACACACACACACACACACACACAGACAGACACACAGACAGCCACACACAGGGAGATATATGTAGAGGATGACTGTGTACTAATATATATGTATTTCTCTGTGTGTGTTTTCAGTTTCCCAGCATGTCTGTCCGACAGCAGCTTCCTGCCTCTGGAGCTGAAGGAGACGGGGAAATGGTGAGTCTGTCCTCTGTCCTTCATGAGAACTGATGAGCCTCATTGCAAACAAACACTGACAGTTTCTTTCTTCAGGTCTGACGATTACCAATGTTTCGTCAAGCTCTCCCTGACCGAGAACCCAGTGGAAAGGCCAGATTCAGAGACTCTGCTGTTGGTATGTAACACACACACACAGACATTTGGGGACATTTGTTTCCTTTTGTGAAACTGAAACGGTTAATTTCTCAGAAAATCCATGCTGTCCTAATCAAATCCAGCCCTCCAGTAGCTGTGATCTTCACTACATGGGATTTATATGATTCCTAATTTTTATGAATCCCCCACACACTTCTGACACTCCTCTGTTGTGTGTGTTCTTGTGTGTGCAGCATGCCTTTGTAACTCAGGACGGCTTGACACAGAGTCTCATGATGGAGCTGCTGCAGAACAAGAAGAAGCTGAAAGAACAGGCGGTCTTCTCAGACTCCATCCAGCTGTCATCTGCACAGCTCCATGAGGAGGATGATCTGGGATGGGAGGAGCCACCCAGATCTCCACAGCCCAACCTCTGGACCTTTCCAGCCGCTCCTGAGCCTCATGACCCTGCGGTGATTGAAGATCTAGGATGGGAAGAATCTACAGAGTTTTCCTGTTCTCCTCAAGACAGTCTGGATTGTGCAGATACTTATGAGCTGCAGGACTTGAATGAGGATGATCACCTGCAGTGGCTTGAGGATCCTCAGCTTCACCTACCATCAATGGAGCCATCTGGTGGTCCGGAGGAACCATCTCCAGATCATCCAGCAGCTTCTGTTTATACAGAGCGCCCCCGACCTCCAAAACGTCTTCTGCAGCGTCTGCGCCGGGGAGTGACCCGCTTCTTGAAATGCCTGCGAAGAACCCTGTGCTGCACTTGCTCTGCATCTCCATAGACGTGCCCAATGAACTCAGAATAGAGACCAACCTACTAGGTGAGCCTTAAAATATCTTCAGCAGTACAAATAACCATAAACAGACTCAAAACACACAGGGACTGTGCTGCAGTCTGTCAGTGCAGTCTGTCAAATTCAGAGCTCTTAATTGTGACTGAAGGAGAAACACACTTATTTCCCTGTCCAGTTATATACACATAAGAGAGAGACATTTTTTATCTTTACGTCCTAGCATGCATCATAATTAATGTGAATATTTCAGAATCAGCAGAGATTTTAAAATAAATGACCATTTTATCAAGATCTGTCACAGGTCCACACCCTGGCCAAGCTGCCCTTGACACTCAGGCCGTCTCTCCCCTACACCACAGCCAAGTCGTGCAAACAGAAGACCCCAGCCTGGAACATCACCGTTGTGACCAGCTTAGCAGGCATGAAGGCCACCAGGACTCAGCCGGACCAGACAACTGAGAGGTATGTGCATGCACTTCCCATGTACACGTGGGTTTTTCTCCGGGTACTCCGGTTTCCCACACTCAAAACACATTTGAAATATTTTTTCTAATATCAATTATTTTAAATCTGTCACATGTAATTATGTTAATTTGGCAGCTAAATTTAGTCAAACTACTGGTTGTTCTGTGAGCCAGTATGAATTGGCAAACCAAAACCAAACCCTGGTGGTGTATTTTGGTAACACACTCACCTTCTCGGTGATTAAACCAGGTTCGAATCCTGGCCAGGGTGGAACCAAATGGTTTGCCCTCGACAAAAGGTTTTAAATTCCTTATTTGGGCCTGTCAATATGACAGACCATTTACTATTGTGCTAGGAAAACGTTTTTGACTCCTGAGGGTAACCGTTTAAGCTAGCGACCCGGGAGTCGAGGCGAGGCCTTTCCGAGTCTCACAATCTGACATGTGCATGTGTTGCTACCCCCAATAGGGGTCAGGAAAACCTGGAAAATTAGGAAAAAAGGCCATGTCTTTCATTTGTGATTGCCACACTAAGACCTTGAAACACACAAAAAACGGCCGAAGGCTTGACCTCTCCGCACAAAATGACATATTGGTTGCTTAGTTGGGACTACAGGTCACCAACAATTCGTGACCAAACATATAAAAGTGTGGCTTTTCATTCCACATGGTTTGACATATGGCTTGGCTCTGTGGAATTTGCGGTTCACGTGCAATTCCCCAAAAAGCGTTTTCAGAACGCGTTTATTATTCTAGTCCAAATTTTGACATTTTAAAAACTTTTTTTGTCCACATAATTAGACAAACAAAGACATGTTTTATGTCATCTCGTAGATCTTGCCAAAACCGATGTGTTGACATATGACTTGTCTCTGTTTGATTTACAGACACGCAAAATTTTGAAGCACGCACACCGGCAAGCTATATAGAAAAATTAGTAGGTTGCTGTGTGAGGTGTGCTATTATTTTTATAAGCGATCGGAGTTGGCGTGGCCGAGCTATTAACACGACTTTATTAGGAAATCCGGCCACTTTATTAGGAACGCCTGGTCCTTCGGCCACTTTATTAGGAAAACTCGTTGAGCTAACATTCTAATTTTTTAACATGCTCCAAACGTCACCAAATTTAATGTGACGTATCTTGGCCAGGATCTGTTAGCGTTTTCGATGTTACCATACTACTTTACTTTACTTTACTTTACTTTACTTTACTTTATTTAGCAGACGCTTTTATCCAAAGCAACTTACAAGAGGAAGACACCAGCAATTCTCGTTCGTTTACATTGAGTTTACAAACTAAGAGCCCTGATAAGGCTCAACTTGTTAGTGAAGAGCATGCTCAGAGATTGTTAGGTGCTAGATGAAGAAAAATTATAATGTATATATACATTTTTGTATTGTTTTGTGCAATGTGTACGCATGTGCATGTGTAAGTGTTAGATTTGTTTGTAATATTTTTTGAACAAGAGGGTTTTCACCTGCTTCTTAAAAGTGGTGATAGTCTCGGCTAGTCGTGTGGAGGAGGGGAGGTTGTTCCACCAGCCAGGGACAACAACGGAGAACAGAGATGATTGGAATCGGAGACCCCGTGAAGTCTTTTTTTTTTTCATTTGCTGATCTGAGAGAGCGTGCAGGAGTGTAGCTAGGTAGTAATATATTGATGTAGGAGGGCGCAGTTCCATTTACAGCCCTGTAGGCAAGCATCAAGGATTTGAACTCAATGCGAGCAGCTACTGGGAGCCAGTGGAGGGAGGTAAGAAGAGGTGTAACATGGGTGTATTTTGGCTGATTGAAGATGAGACAGGCTGCCATATTTTGGATCATCTGGAGTGGTTTTATGGTGACTGCAGAGGCTCCAGCCAGGAGAGAGTTACAATAGTCGAGTTTGGAGATGACCATTGCCTGGACGAGGAGCTGCGTAGCCTGTTAGCATACTAACATTAGCATGCTAACATGCTAATTTTTAAACCTTTTCCAAACATCACCAAATTTACTGTGACACATCTTGGCCACACTCTGTTAACGTTTTCGATGAAAGCATGCTAACATGCTCATTTTTCAACATGCTCCAAACGTCACCAAATTTAACATGACGTATCTTGACTACGCCCTGTTAGCATTTTTGACATTATCATGTTTACATTTACATTTAATTCATTTGGCCTTATCCAGAGCAACTTACAACGTGCTTTCAAGTTACCATCGATGAAGTGATCAGTTCTAGTTCATTAGGACCCTCAACTATGAAAACAATCTTTTTATTCACTCTTGTTGTAGATTCTGTACATAAGTTAGACAATAAGAACGTTACAAGTTACAATCTAAATATTCTCTAAAGAGGAAAGTCTTGAAAGTGCTCAGTGACTGAGCTGTTCTGACCTCAAGATGTAGTTCATTCCACCACCGAGGGGCCAAGACTGAGAAGAGTCTAGATGAATGTCTTCCTTTTACCTTTAGTGATGGGGGGACCAGGCGAGCAGTACTGGAGGCTCGAAGTATACGAGGTGCAGTGCGAGGTGTAATAAGGGCAAAAATGTTAGCATTAGCATGCTAACATGCGAATTTAGAAACATGTTCCAAACATCACCTAAAGTCATGTGACTGCCTGTTCCATTGGTTACTGACACCAGCTGTGGATGCCACACCCGCTGCTGCGACCAATGCCTGGACAGGCTCATCAAAATTTCTCTTGGAATTTTGGTTTCTGGTTTATTATTTATTATTATTTCAGACTTTTTTTTTCCGGCACGTATTGTTGTCATAAAGCGGGTCATACCGAAGCCAGCAAGCTATATATAAAAAAATTGTACTTTATTGTGTGAGGTGTGCTATTTGTTTTATAAGCGATCGTAGTGGGCGTGGCTGAGCTATTAACGCTCAAACAAGGTAATTTCTCCACTGAAATGCATTGAATGCTAATTTTAGCCCTGGTAGCATTTTTAAAATGGGGCCCCTTTTAAGTGGTACTGCTACAGTGACATTGCCAACAAAGGGGGCCCTACAAGGGGTACTGATACAGCAGCATCGCCAACAATGTAATTCAATGTAGTCCAGCAGCTTCATTAGGATGCCTGCTCAATCATACACATTATTAAGACCACTTGGTCCTTTGGCCACATTATTAGGAACGCCCAGTCTTTCGACCACTTTATTAGGAACACCCGGTTCTTCAGCCACTTTATTAGGAACGCCTTGAGCTAACATGTTAATTTTTCAACATGCTCCAAACATCACCAAATTTAACGTGACGCATCTTGGCCATGCCCAGGTAGCATTTTTGACATTATCATATTAGATTTGCATGCTAACATGCTAGATTAGAATCATGTTCCAAAGTCATGTGACCACCTGTTCCATTGGCTACTGTAGTTGTATCGTCTTTTCTTACAGCTGACATTGGTTGTGCATGCCACACCCGCTGCTGCAACCAACACCCGGACAGGCCAAATCAAAATTTCTCTTGGATTTTTGGTTTCTAGTTATAAATATATTTTCTTTGCAGAATGAAAACTATTGTAGCTTTGTCAGCCAATAGGGCTGGCCTAATTAGCATAAGGGCCTGGGGTTAGTGAGGCAAGGTTGTACCCACCATTAGGGTGAGTGTTGGGGGATTTAGTGGGGTGTTGTCTGGTGGTTGAGAGTAACTGGAGCAGGCAGGGGGTGTGTGATGATCTTGGGTGAATGCTTCCTTTGTTTCCCTGCTGTTAACCTCTTGTGCTTGTGCTGGGGTGGTTGTAGCCTAGTGGGTAACACACTCGCCTATGAACCAGAAGACCCAGGTTCAAATCCCACTTGCTACCATTGTGTCCCTGAGCAAGACACTTAACCCTAAGTTGCTCTGGGGGGGGGACTGTACCCGTAACTACTGATTGTAAGTCGCTCTGGATAAGGGCGTCTGATAAATGGCGTAATTGTAAATTGCCTGGTCCAAAAGGTGGCAGCTGAATAAAGGCTTCTCTGAGCTACTCTGCTGTGTCCAGTGTCTCTTTTCCCCCATCATGGAGTCCGTCGCTACATTATGTTGATACCTTACCATTTCTAGGCTTGTAACAAAAAAAAAACCCAAATGATTAATGGTGTTAAACATTGAAGTACTCCGATTGCAGGCATGCACGATCAGCACTCTTCCTACCCAGATGGGGATGTGGGAGACAATATGACTCAAATCAACCTAGTCTGTCCCTACATGAGTTCAATAAAATGAACATTTTGATTTTATTGTAAAAAAGGAAATGTCAAGTGCCGGTGGGTCTCTGGTTTGCAAGATGTGCAGACTGGGCAGGCAGCCATGTAGGTCCTGATGTTAGCCCTGATGGATGGCCACCTTAAGATCCGCCGAATGATTTCCAGCATGTGGGTCTGGCTCGGACAGGGTGGCTGCATTTGACATAAGCCGGAATTGTGGGTAGGGCTGCACGGTATAATGCAATATAAATTTGGCCAATGGGAGAGATTGTGATTATACTGGCCTACCACAGAAATATCCGCCCCTTGCGAAAATTACAAAGTCATGTCACTTGTGCAAAACCACGCCCCCTTGCAGCACAAGCCATTAGTTAGTGCACAGAGCGCACAGCAGGGTTTCTGCGGATCCTAAAAAAGTCCTAAGTGGGACTTTTAAAGGTTTTAAAAATGACGCAGTGGACTTAAAACCTTAAATCTAGAGTTTAAATGTCTTAAAAATACCGCAGATCCAATAAATAAAATAAAACAAGCATTCAATCTGTCAGTAATCCGCCAGTGATTGTGTGTGTTAGTGTCCAATCCGTACCTCTTGCCCGATTGGGTCCTAGCCTGTTTGGAGCCAACCCCCAAAAAATAATTGTGATTTTAAAAAATCTCAAAACTGCATGATAAAATATAAAAAGCATAGTGTTTTTTAAATATTTTCTGACTATATATTTAATGTAAACTACAGCTGAATACAGAAAATCACTTGCATCATACAAAAATGTGGTATTTCGCTGACCTCATGGGTGTGACAGAACATCTACTTTCAGTAGAATTGCTCAGATATTGTTTTATCTGGTATATGGTTATGCTATATACTGGTGTATCTGTGATAAGTTTATTATACAACTTCCTGCTGCAGCGCCTTTGCTATGGACAAATAGAGTCCACATGGAAGAATGTGATAGTGTCTGTGTGGCCAAGGCCTGCTTTCAGCTGTACTGGAGCCAACGCTGACGCAAAAGCTGGTGCTCAAAGTGAATGTCCATACTCTGAAACCATGCAATTTGGGCCAGCTAGAACAATTTGGAATGAAATGATGCGTCAAAATCTCTCAGGAGACCTGTGCCAAAATTCTAAAGAACTACTGTAAGGCCCATCATTGTCTTTTTTTTTAAAAATTGTGCACAGAGCTCATATGTCCAAAGTCAAGCTATCGCGTCTTTTTCCAAATGTGGATCCCTGCTGTGATAAATGTGGAAGTGAGGATGCCTCGCTTATCCATATGTATTGGTCGTGTCCTGGCCTTGAAAAATATTGGAGGGAGATATTTCAAACCCTTTCTTCAGTCCTCAAACAGCTTATACAACCTAATCCTTTGACTGCGCTTTTTGGCATCAGTGATGACTTAAAATTCCCTGACTTTTCCTGACCAAAAAGCAGAATTTCCATGTCTTCCTGTATAAGGAAATGTCCAATATAACGCTTGGGTGCTAAGCAGAGAAGGGCATTTAAAGTTATAGAATTCAAAACTGCATTTGCGTCATTGTTGTTGATGTGTGTGATCCTGGATTTTCACAGTTGATGTGCACCTATGATGACAGACCTTTCTTATCTTTTAGTTTTAACAATATTTTTAATGATTTTAAACAGGGATATAACAGGGCAAACATGTAATGTTTCAATATACTGTAAATTATATATTTTATAGCCCCCTTATAAACCCTATAGCACCCCCCTCCCCTCCCTGACTCAAAGCCAGCTTTACATGCATAAGAAAGGCTAGATACCAGGCATTTAAAGAAAAAAAAAGGACTATGGAGCTGGAAGTTTTTTGGTCCTGCAAACAAAAGAAACACAAAAAATAAAAGAAAACAAACAGACAAACAATTAAATAAGAAGGGAATCAAACTATAAATGTATATGAAAAAAGCGGAGGAAGGGCCCCCACACCTGTTGAAATTTCAAGTCTGAATAACGGATTGAGTAGTGAATCTTCTCCAGGGACAAACAGGAAATAATATCTCTGAGCCACTGGGCGTGAGTGGGTGACGTGGAATCCTTCCACTTGAATAAAAGAGAACGCCTGGCCAGGAGTGTCACAAAAGATAACAAACGCTGTTTAGCTGGAGTTAGACACTTATCTTCCTCTTCAGTGATACCAAAAAGAGCGATCAGAGGGTCTGGTTCAAGGTTGCATTTCAGTATGTACGACAAGGTTTTAAAAACGTCCCTCCAGAATTTTTCAAAATTTGCTCATGTCCAATACATGTGAATAAGAGACGCCTCTCCGCTTTTACATTTATCACAGCTAGGATCAATGTCTGGGTAGAAACGGGAGAGTTTAAGTTTGGAGAAATGAGCCCTGTGTACAACCCTAAACTGTAATAAAGAGTGGCGGGCACATAAGCAGTTTTAATTTTACACAAAGGGGTGTAACTCGAACCCATCAATCCACCATAAATAGTGGATATTAGGCCTTTACGCAGCGGGATCAAACAGAGGAGATTATCTAGGATGTTTACAGCAGGCGCCTCAGGGAAATTTGGTATTAAAGAGCCAATGAAGTGTCTTGCAGGTATCTGAAAAAATGAGAATTGGGTAGGTTAAACCTTTCAGAAAGCTGTTCAAACGATGCAAACCTATGGTCAACAAACAGATCTTTGCAAAGATCTGCCCTTATTTTACTATTCCTGAAACACTGAATCATGTAGAGAAGGTTGGAAGAGATGGTTAGAGACGATAGGACTGGACAGAGAGAAGTTCAGAAGACCGTTGTGCTTTCTGAACTGAGCCCATACTCTCAAGGTATGCCTAATAACTGAATTGTTGATTGGTTTAATTGAGGAGATGGATAGTGCAGATCCAAGGAGTGCAGAGACAGAGAGATTTTGGGAATAGATTTGGGAATAAAAACAGGTACAAACTGGAAAAGATATAAAAATTTAGGAAGAGTACTCATTTTAACTGCATTAATACAGACATGGAGAGTGGTGACCATTGTCCAAAGTCCTTTTTTGTTTGGCTCAACAACCTAATGAAATTGGCTTTAAAAAGGTGTTTATGTTTCCTTGTAATTGTAATACTGAGATAGGTAAACTGATTTTTCACTATTTTGAAAGGAAAATTGTGCATACTAGTTGTTAGTGCTATATTATTTAGTAGAAAGAGTTCACTTTTGTGCAAATTCAGCTTATATCCTGAAAAATAGCTAAATTCTTTGAGCAATGACAGCACAGGTGGCAGGGAGGAGATTGGATTTGATATAAAAAGTAGAAGGTCATCTTTATGTTCTTCTCCCTGCCTCCAAATCCCAGATATATCTCTACACCTGCAGAATGCAATTGCTAGTGGCTCAATGGCCAGATTAAAGAGTAATGGGCTAAGAGGACACCCCTGGTGTCCCCGCAGAAGGCCGAATGGTTGAGACTGCTGAGACATTTGTCAATGGTCGAGACATTTGTCAGAACTGAGGCAATGGGGCTTAAATATAATAATTTATCCCAAGTGATAAAACTTGGGCCAAAATAGAATTTTTCTAAAACCCTAAATAAATACTCCCATTCCAAATTATAAAAAGCCTTTTCAGCATCCAAAGACAGGACACACTCAGGGATCCCCTCTGATGGTGTGTACAGGATATCCATAAGGCATCGAATGTTAAAATAAGAATAGCGATTTTTTTTGTAGAGAGATTGGTCTATATGAAGAGCGCTCTGTTGGGTCTTTATCTCTCTTTACTATGAGGGTGATGCGAGCCTCATTAAATGACGCGGGCAGCTTACCTTGCTTAAAAGATTCAGATAAAACCAAAGCGAATTGTGGTGCAAGGTATGAGGAGAACGATTTAAAAAACTCTGCAGGGACCCAGGGATTTACCAGATTGCAATGATGAGATGGCTGAAATTATTTCCTCTTGTGATATGGGCCCTTCTAATCTTAATCTAGAATCAGGGGACAGTGTTGGGTTATCTAGTTGAGTCAAGAACTATGGTCCTTTGGGAACTCAGAAGAATATAATAGAGAATAAAAATTCCTGAATGCATGATTAATTTTAGAATAATTGGTAGTAATGGTACCTTTAGGCAACGTCATCCGCAAACACGGTATTAGCTTTCATTGCTACGCTGACGACACACAGCAGTATCTGTCAGCAATGCCAGACCAGAGGCAGCAGTTGAACAAAATAGAGAATTGTCTGAAGGACATTAGACAGTGGATGCTCACCAACTTTCTCCTGCTAAACCCTGACAAGACAGAAGCGCTTGTACTTGGGCCTCAAACAGCCAGGCATAAACTGGCTGACTACACAATAACCCTGGATAGCCTTTGTATCTCACCGAGTATTGAAGTGAAGGATCTAGGTGTCATCATTGATGCAGGTCTCTCATTCAGTTCGCACGTAGATAATGTCACTAGAATAGCATTCTTCCACCTTAGAAATATAAGAAATATCATTTCAATGCATGATGCAGAAAAGTTGGTCCATGCATTTATTACATCAAGGTTAGATTACTGCAATGCATTATTGTCTGGATGCTCTAGTAGGTGCATGAGTAAACTCCAACTAGTACAGAATGCTGCAGCCAGAGTTCTAACCAGAACCAGGAAATTTGACCACATCACCCCAGTCTTATCAAATTTAGGATTGACTACAAAATCCTACTTTTAACCTATAAAGCTCTAAATGGTCTCGCCCCACAGTACCTGAGTGAACTTTTGGTTCCTTACGAACTGCCACGCCCCCTTCGATCAATGGGTGCGGGGTCACTACTGGTACCAAAGGTGCAGAAGGTCACAGCTGGGAGCAGATCCTTCTCCTATAGAGCTCCGCAGTTGTGGAACAGCTTGCCTGTCAGTGTCCGGGATTCAGACACAGTCTCAGTGTTTAAATCCAATCTCAAAACCTATCTGTTTTCTCTGGCTTTTTGCTAAAGTCCTAGACCCTCATTTCACTTGATTTTGACGCAGTGTCAATTATAAAGTCCAGTTTATCACAGAGTCCCCCTGTTAGACACAGACAAAGTTAAATTCACCAGTTAGGCTGTCCTAGTTAGGGTACCGGGCCACTGTAGCACCAATATACCACTATAACCACAGATTTCAGTATCGGTCGTACAGTGCAACCGTCTGCCGCTGCTTCTGTTTGTTTTTCTCCGAGACACGGAATCAAGCGCCCAGACTACTGGCAGACCCCAGTGAAGAGACAAGCAGATACATCCTGGTTCCTGACAACTGCTTTACAAGGACAAAACATAAAACAAACCAGAGGGTCACCACAGCCACCACCACCACTACAACTACAGCTTCAGGGATCTTCAAATGAACCAGTAACATCATTACGGACACGTAATCTAGACCATGACACTGAATACATCCTGGACTTCTCCAACCCTACAGCTGTAGGACTCATTATATCCAACCCTGCACTGACACCATTTGCAGGCTCACTCTACCCTGGAAGGGGGTCCCTCTCTGTATCACTCCTTCCCAAGGTTTCTTCCTTTCTTTTTTTCTCTCTCCTAGAGTTTTTTTGTGTGGAGTTTTTCCTTGTGTGCAGAAGGGTCAAGTGTGGGGGGTGTCAACTGTAGGGCCTGTCAAAGCCCATTGAGACATACTGTATGTGATTTTGGGCTATATAAGAAATAAATGTTGTTGTGTTGTTGTTACCATCCGCCATTCGAATTTTTGTGATGTGTTACAAAATGTGGTAAAATCCTCTTAACTGACTAGCTAAAAGTTTCCCATATTTGTCACCATGAATGTAAAATTGGCTCCTATTCTTTAATAATTGACGTTTACATGTGTTGAGATAAGTTCAAACTTACTTTGCTACACGTTTTTTATACATATCTGGGTTTTTAAATCAGCGTACTGCTGATCAATTTCTTTAATTTGGTTGGTCAGATCTTTTCGCTCTTTATATATCTTCCTTTTCATTTTTGCAGTGTACGAAATTATCTGTCCCCTGAGGTTGGCTTTCAGAGCATCCCAAATAATTAAACATGACACTTCAGGTGTTTCATTTGTGTTTAAGAAAAAACTATCTTGTCTTCCATAAATTTAACAAACTCTTTCTCCCAAGCACTTCATCTAAAGAACCAAACACCACAAAGCAAGAACACCGCAAGGTCCAAAACCTACTAACCACAGAACAGCCCAAATAACAGCCAGGGTGGCAGGAGCAGTGCGGTTTATTTCGACTCCCAGCTTCTCCAGCCGTCTCATCCTCCTTATATACACTTTGACCTCTGGACTGGGTGGAGAGATCCACAGGGCGAAGTCGACCCTCTAGGAAAAGGAAATGAGAAACATCCACACCGCATACAGTCTAACTCCACAAAAATCACGGGACGTAGCACAAGGCACTTCACTCCACTCCCCTAAACCCAAACTGTGACTTTCCACAGCAGGCAGCAGACCCCCCCCACGCCTCTTATGTTCAGAGCATATCTCTACTACATTCCTACAACAGCAGTGAACTTGAACTTGAACTCCTGGTTTGGTGAGGATTTCCCTGATGCCCTGTGTGGTCCGACACCTTTATAATTCTGTACTGTAGCATTAATCTACAGTTTCTGTTTTTGATCAGTCAACATGTGCATCAGTCAGTCTGGGCTTCCCATGATGCTGTTGCTGATTCACCACGTTGTTAGATCCTGACATTACACAACCGAGCAGGAACATTCCACAAGAACGCCGTTTTGGTTACAAAAGCATCTGTTTTAGTTCATTTACAGCGAATCGAGCAGCCATGGCGGTAAATATGCCGACCTAAGTGGTAAATATTCGGTGGACCACGTGACTGGCGGTCGCGCGCTTGTTTGGCTCGTTGCTGTGATACCGCGCGTGCTCGTTGCGCGTCTCCGCTTGTTTGTGGGCAGAAGAACTTGTGCGTGGAAATAACGTGACAACTGACAATAACGCGACAGATAAAATGACAGACGCGAAAAGCACATTCTTCAGCTACGTGGCCGAGGGCGACCAGTTCTACCAGAAAGGCGAATTCTCCAGGGCGACGGAGAGTTACAGCACGGTGCGGAAACGTTCCTTCTACGTGTTCTCAACATTGAAGCAACGTTTAGAGTACAGCAGAGCTGTGTTCTCCTCACAGGCGCTGGCGCAGCAGCCGCAGGAGAAGAACTGCCTGGTCGCCAGGTCCAGGTGCTACGTGAAGATGGGCGACTCGGCGAAAGCGCTCCAGGACGCAGAAGCGTCGCTGCAAGAGGACAAGACTTTCTTCCGGGTAAAACGGAGCATATTCCTTCCATCAAGAACACCATCTTTTACATTTAGTCTTTGTAAGAGTTAATTCTACTCAAGTTAGTGTCAAAATGAACAATGAAATGGGGTCAATTCACACTTTTAGAGTAATATGATTACATTTTTTGTCCAAATTTATTTAAAAATAAGACTTTAATGTGTAATGATATATCTTTTTTATTTCCCTGTAGTGTTTATTTCTTTAATTATTTATTACATATTTATCATATGATGCTTTATTACTAAATGCATGTGATCAAACTGATATTATGTAGCTATTGGACAACATCATTACTCCGATGAGTAAATGCTGCTTGACATCAGTGAAACTGTAATACACTTGCAGCGTGTCGGGAGGACCGGGTTGGGTCAAGTTCTTTAATTATCAGAACTTCTGCCTAACGGTGAATGCGCCCCTACAGAAGTGGCCGCGCAATACATGCTGGTACTAATGGCACACTGTGTAAAGGTGAATCTTTGCTGCGCATCTGCACAACCTTACACTGACATTAAACTCCTCACAGAGTTGTAAATACTCCATCAAGGTTAAAACGGGTTTACTCTGATATACTGACCCTCCATTGTTTACGGTGTATGCAGTGTGTGGGTCATGCGCTTTCTGCTCTTGTGCAGGGTTTGTACCAGAAAGCAGAAGCACTGTACGCTATGGGAGAGTTTGAGTTTGCGCTGGTTTATTACCACCGAGGATATAAACTGCGGCCTGAGCTGCATGAGTTCCGATGGGGCATTCAGAAGGCGCAAGAGGCCATTTACAACTGTGTGGGCAGTGAGTAAAACAGACTCCTTTCTAAATCTTTTAATACAGAACAAATTCAGCTTCTGTCTCTCTTCACATCAAATTTAGGCCCGTCTGGTGTCAAACTGGAAAAGAAAGGTGACCTCTCCTTCTTAAACGAACAAGTGAGTACAAGGAAAGAGAAACCATGCGGTGTATGCGGCAAAATGGAAGTAAAAAAACTTTAAACGGTCACATTCATTTGGGACAAAGGAAAAAATCCATGAGCATTTTAACTATGAGTTACATTAAAATCTGAAACAATAAGGGCTGATACTTGTAATCAGTTCTATAGTACTGTCGTCCAATCGGAGCTGTTGTACAGTAGTCTAGTATCACAGATATCGCTCTTTCAAATTCAACCCAGGATAGGAATTCTAGGAACAAACGTGATCCACTAATCTAGACTGTAAAGAACCTGGTAGTCCGAGGTGTGGTCCTGAGATTCAACGGTCATCATTACAGTTGTGGAGGACTGACCGTTTTCAATGACCTGTCACCATATAAGATGCTTTTTTTAATCAATGTCAGGTACAAAAGGAACAATCTAAAGCTATTCCTCCAGGGAAGAAAGTACAACAGCCACACAGACAGAAGACGCCTAGCACGGAGAGAACAAGCAGGCAGCTGCTGGGTGAGCTGTACAGTGACAAGGAGTACCTGGAGAAACTCCTCAAGAATCAGGGTGGGTCCACTGTCTGAAGATTTAGCTGTCTGAGGATATCATCATCATCGTTTTTATTCATTTCTGTATGTGTGTGTGTGTGCATGTAAATGTGTAGATGTTGTAAAAAGAAAAACTCGGAGCGGAGATCATTTACAGGAGCTCATCATGGGCTATGTCTCGTATCTGGACACATGTACCGAGTTCTGGCAGCAGCAGAGACCCATCTACGCACGTCAGCGGGAGAGGAAACTCCTCCAGCAGCACTGGAGTCGCAGCTCTCCTCCCTCAGGCCCCATGGACTACATCCTCAGCAGCTTCCAGGACATCGATGCAGGTAAAAATGTTTAGTCCAGGCTGAGACTGAATGCAGAGTAGTCCCAGACTCCCTCTAACGATCACTGTTAATCACTGCTGCAGCGAGTGGTCTGTTAATTCCCATGTATTCCCACTTTCATTTTCAGCGTTAAGTGTAGGCAATGCCACTGGTAGCTTGAAGAAGGCTCGTGAAGTTCTGAAAAAAGTGCAGGGCTTTTCCGAAGGGGACTTGCCCCAAAAGAGTGAAGTGCTGGGCAGCATATATAGCTGCATAGGTAAGTCTGGAGGGAATCAAACATGTATTACAACATACATTTAACAATAAATACTGATGCCTGGAGCACTTTCTGTTTTTTTTTTTTTTAATCAAGGCAACGCTTTAATGGATTTGGGACAGATGGATGAGGCTCTGGAGAACCACCAGAAAGACTTGGAACTGGCTGAACAATGGTGAGGGTGAATATGGTGTGGAATATTTAGTCAATAAAAAAAGCAATACCATATACCAAAATTCAAATCCCACTTACTACCACTGTGTCCCTGATCAAGACACTTAACCCTGATAAATGCCGTAAATGTAAATGAAACTGTAACGCTACACTCTTTTTCAAGCCACTCCAGGACCATAGACAGGCTATTACATGCTGTAATACAGAATTAGTAATAGCATCCCAACATTAATAGAGTGCATAGGAACATATTAGTTCCTTATAATCACACCATATTAATGTCTGAGTAGCACTGACCGCCAAATAGTACCATTATTGAGTATGTAAAAATGTTTGATCAGCTTTGCTATTTTCCAGTCTAAACATAGATGGAAAGTCCAGGGCCCTGGTCAACATTGGTCGCCTATATGCCTGCACTGGCCAGTTCACGCAGGCCATAAAATTGTGAGTTCCTTTCTTTCAGGGTTCTTATTTTTCAAGGCTTGCTGATTTGTTTCTTAGTTTTAATCCATCAGCAGCATGAAACTCAGCAGTGGCTGTTTGATTTCTGGTTAGCTGGGAGACGAGTGTCCCTCTCACTGAAGGGGGGCTGGACAAAGCCTGGCTTTTCCATGAGATTGGATGGTGTCACCTGGAACTCAGGCAACACGCTGAAGCCTGGGACTACAGTCGCCGTCTGCTCACTGCTTCGCAGGAGATTTGTGATGAGCTGTGGCAGCTCAACGCTTATGTGCTTATGGGTCAGGCTGAATGTAAGTACGAACTAAATGACACATAATACCAAATAAGTCCTGATCATGCTCCCATTTTCCTTGATCCCCTGTCTGACCTGTGCTGCAGTGAAGATGGGAAGCTACAAGTCCAGCATCTTCCACTTTGAGGAGGCGCTACAACGAGCCAGACTCCTGCAGAATGATGCTGCTGAAGAAGCCATTCAGAAGGTCAGCCACTCTGCTTTTTATCTCAGGGTACCTGGGAAATCTCTCTCATGCCCTTTTTAATTTGTGTTTTCCAGGCTCTTCAGGAGGCCAGACAACACGTCAGTCCCTGAGTATCCAGTAAAGAGAGTCCAGATAGATGGGTCTGTGTTTCTGACCCGTTCAGAGCAATTCCTGATATTTATCTGCATGTTCTTATTAAACAAGTGTGTACCAGGTGTGTGTGTTTATGAGTGTGTTGCTTGAATAACACATTCCCAGAGAAACGTCTGTAAGTCTCACTCACATGAAAATTTCATGTGAGATTATTTAATACGAGTTCCCCCAGACTGTCTATGGTCCTGCAGTGGCTAGAAATGGTGATAGGTGTAAAGAGAGCTTTGCTCATTCTGCTTCACCATTCAGAGAGCGGCAGCTCAGATAGTTGGATCTGGAATTTGTCCTTATAAGGGGAAAGGTTACCTCCCATTTCTCATGCTATTTTTCGGCCAGAGAATTTCTCACCTGTCCCAAAAACATTATCTCCACCGACCGTCATGGCTTCCAAATGTTTGAAGCATTGCAGTTGATTGGATGTATAAATGAGCACTTTTTTTTTTTTAGTTCCGTCTGCATTTTTTTCCCATCTAAAGAGACTCTGCACCAAACACTAAGTGTTAATGACGTCATTTCTGCGAATGCCCCCTCAACTTCTATAGGCCGCTCTCCTCCTTGTCCCGCCTCTATCCTCCTCATTAGCATTTAAAGCTACAGACACCGAAACGGCAAGTCCTGTGAAAATCTCATTGTGGAGCAAAGTGGCTGTAATTCTGCATCAGTGGCTGAATTTTGGAAAGAGAATTCAGATACAGTATTAGGGGACCAACAAGACCAACAAAAAAAAAAGTTCATTTTTATTCGGTATGTCTCAGTTAGGGGTTAAATCCTACTGAGGCTCCATTTGAAGATTGACTGTGTCACATCTTTTTCCTCCTTCAGCTGCTCCCATTGTCCTATTGTCCACACAATAATTGATTTGGCAAATGTTACACTAAACAAATGTCATCCATCACCAACCCCAGCTCACGTGACCTAAAGCTCACAACCATACAAACACCACCAACTCCAGTCCCCTACACAAGTCCAAAATGGTCAGTGAAGTGAAGGCTTCTGGGTACCACTGGATTCCATTACTGTGATAAGCAGGTGGTTTAGTGATCACTTGAACTAGTGTGACTAGTTGGCCCTCCCTTCATAACATGTTCACTGAAACCTGTGAATACTAGTGTCACACAAGTTCAATGTCATGCTAGTTGACTGCATGCAATGAAGCTGGCTGCCTATAAACATAGATATATTGTTGTGTTATATGATATATTTATTCTTGTAGATATTGAATCATACCTCCATGCATCTTCTGACAGCTGGAGTGAAACATCTCTTTTATGGGTTAAACTATCTGCTTTGATTTTGACACTCACACCTGGGTCCTCTGTCCTCTGCATGTCACATGTTCTTTTTTTATATGCAATTAATCTGAAGCATATCTGTAAACAACAATTAACTATATAAACTAAGTAAACGTAACCATTCATAGCAACTTATACATAGCTGTATTTTTAGCTGAATATAGTGTTTGTCATTGTCTTGCTCAATTTCTTCAATTCTGATATGAATAACATTTGTGAAGAAGATACAAACTAATTAAAATGATCATTTATCATTTATTTGTTTTGGAACGTCCAGTTGAAATACATTACACTGCATTAAACATACAAAATGAAACACAAACAAGAATCATATTTTATTAAAATATTTGTAATAGTTTCTTAATGTACTATCATTGAAATGGGTTCTTAGACACATTTTGATCACTTCATAGGCTTTGATTGATATCAATCCCATGAATGTTCTACACGGTCACATGATTTTTTCAAATATAAGAGTTAGGGTCTCGCATGCCTGTGTGGACACTGCCTGTGATTTGCTACAATGATCAGAAAAACTGTGTGTGTTCAGTCCACGCTTACCTTGTCACCTTGTCGTATATACTGGTAGTTCTCTTTTAAATGCACTTGGCACTATGCTGTCTGCTCTGGTCCTGATGCAAATCGACTCTCCATCAAGCAGAGGAACCAAGCAGACTGGTCCAAGTTCCTGTTTCATTTTATATTACATAAAAGCAGTAACATTTGGTGTGGGCAAAGTCCCCATCTCATGTACGAGTGGTTACCGACTTTTACCTGGGCCTGGCGGAACTGAGGTGCTCTAAGCGTAATAAGTGAAAAAAGTGAAGTGATTGTCATCGTGATACACTGCAGCACAGCACACGGTGACACAACAAAATGTGTCCTCTGCTTTTAACCATCACCCTTGGTGAGCAGTGGGCAGCCATGACAGGCGCCCGGGGAGCACTTTGACATGATTGATTATGTTCTGCATTGCACCAATGCAGAATTGTCCATGTCTGCATCGCCATTCATCGATTATATATCAGATATATGTGTCAGATAAATATGGGTGACATTGATATTGTGGTCATTGAGGAACACTCTGTGAACAACATGAAATTTGTCCTGTGATTTAGACCTCTTACGCAATGAAGCCTCATTTGTCCATTTATGAAAAATATTTTATTTAAATGTATATGACGTCACACTGCAGTTTGAGTTTGTTGGACTGTACATTATCAAGAGAAAGCGGGCAAACTACACAATATGACACAAACCTTTAGAAAAACAGAAAAGTTGAACGAGTCTTTATTTACAGAATCACGCTGTTGCGACTCGGGAGGAAAAGAGGGATGCAAAATACGTGTAGAAAGTAAGAGGAAGTAAGATGAAGTATTCCAGTTGTTTTTAGCAATAAAGGCGCGTTCAGAAGCGCTTTAATCTCAGAAAGATTTCACTGCTGAGCTGAAGCGCCACGACGAGAATGGAAAGTTACACGAGACACAGGGCGCGCGCACGCACGCACGCACGCACGCACGGACGCGCGCGCATTATGACGAGCGCGGAACCAGACGAACCGTTAGGGGGGGAGCACGAAACAGCCACGCCACGCACACGGAACCCACGCGGACTCGGGTAAGCCTGGAAATCTGGACACTGGTGATTTCTCCCAGGAGCGCGTGGCCGCCGCGGATGCCACACCCCACGATCGGAGCACACGCACACGCACACGCACACGCACTGCGGTCTGAGTTTCAGAGAGAAAGGGGAAGTCCGGGCTTTGCACCTAAATAATATCTGGTTCTGGGTTTCGCCTAGAAACGCGCTTCCGTGAAGTAGTTCAGTCGACATGAGGTGTGTGTGTGTGTGTGTGTGTGTGTGTGTGTGTGTGTGTGTGTGGCATGGCAGCTCACCATGTTGCACATGTTTGAGTGAGAAGTGAGCAGATACGTTTGAAGTCTCTGGCTAAAGATGTGAAGCACCAGTAATACAGCCTGGTTTCATTTCATCTGAAGGGATGACGAGTTAAATTGCTTTTTTTTTTTTGTTTGTAGATTTTAACATTCACTCCACCAGCATGGAGCAGACGGCAGACATCGTGGAGCCCACGCCAGAGACTCAGGAGGCGAGAGAGGAGAAGAACCTGGAGGCAGAACCCGCTGTGACGCTGGAGGATGCCCAGGAGAAGCCACCGCAGCCAGAAAGGGCTGAGGAGCAACTGGAGAGCCGAGCGGGAGACCCGGAGCTCCACCAGCAACAGGGCGAAGCGGCAGGACTGCACGAAGTTCTCCACGAGGAAGCGACGGTCGAGGCTGTAGACCCAGAGGAAGACGTACCGGAGCAGAAGGCCGAGGCTGAGGGAGAGGTGGTGGAGACCGAGGCAGAAAATGTGGAAGTTCTCCACGAGGAAGTGATGGTCGAGGCTGTAGACCCAGCGGAAGACGTTCCGGAGCAGAAGGCCGAGGCTGAGGGAGAGGCGGTGAAGACCGAGGCAGAAGATGTGGAAGGCGGCGCAGCGGATGACGACCGGCTGCCACTCTTCTTTGGCTTCTTTATCAATCCCTTCGAACAGGAAAAAGTCAAGTCTTTTGCAAGCAATTTCCTCAAAACCTTGAGCACCCAGGAGGCCTTCAGAGAGCACAGCGGAGAATGTAGGTTTCGTGAGTTGTTTCTTTCTTTAAATGAACTCATATTCACACAAAATGTCTGGGTTATCTTCATAAATCATGGTGCTTTTTATACCAGCATGAACAGCAGGCCTGTGGGACACGACGAGTCCCTGCAGTCGGGTACGGCGTTGTGAAACGGCGAAGGATTGTGTCAGCCAGTGACTTGTTTGTGCACGTTCCCGTGCTTCACCCTGTTTTTCAGCAGACGCTCTCCAAGTGGTTAAAATGAGGGTGGTTTTGTCCCACTGTGTAAGATGGCCCTCTAACTGAAGGTGAATAAATGGCGAACCGCATAAGTAAATTGGAGCATGCACGGGAATTGACCGTCGAGCTGGGACCTCACCTGATTCACCTGTTTATGTTCCATAGGCCCGTACAACCATGTTCTGAAGCCAGTCGCATTCTAACCCGCATGTATCAAACTCCCATGTCCCGCAAGATCACTTTATATAGGTCTATCATTATGACGCGCTGATAACACACAAACTTCAGATCCCATAATGCAGTGCGCACTTTGCTGAGTTCACACGGCTCTTCTGTGACTTTGAAGCACGAAAAAAGAATTTCAAGCTGCTAGTGTAATGTCGATGAGAAACTGCTCAGCCCTGCTGTAAAGACTGCATGGGGCCAGGCAACTGAAGCGCTGCATTATGGGATTTGTAGTTTGTGTGGGATTTGTAGTTCAGCGCTTCATAGCGATCTATTATTAAGTATGTGGCCCGCGGGCCGTGAGTTTGACACCCCTGTTCTAACACGCCCGCTCCATGGGAAGGTTACTCGTCATGGATTGGCCCATTGCAAAGGCAACAGAAAATGTCCTGTATTTTGTAATATTTTCTGTATGATTTCTGTATTTTCTAACGACGTGATTTTTGTCATATTGCACAGCCCTAATGTGTTCCAGAATCTGGTCGATGTTTTAAGCACCGAGCCGACAGTTATTGCTGTAAATCTCTGTCCTGTCACCATATACAAGTACACCCAGAGACGAGACTGCAAAATAAACGCAGCACAAATGGAACAACTCTCAACACAAAAAGGACCATGTGCACCAACCAATAATGTCATGCAGGTCAAGACAAAACCAGGCGGACAAGTAGCTGCAATATGACTATATATCAAATATGCATCGATTGTATCTTGTAGTTAAAATGTGGTTCTGATTGCTTATACTTTATGATGTGAGCACTTTTGATCACGCGTAGGACCGTTCCGTCGTTACTTAAACATAACAGGATGATTCTGGCGTTAATTTTTGTGGGTTTTTAGTCTCCAGTGAGAAGGAGCTGAATCTGGAGCAGTACTTCCACCACGAAGGCCCCCTTCACTGCACCACCAAGTTCTGTGATGGTGGCAAAGCGGACGGCTCAGGGAAATACGCCTTGCAGGAGGTGGGTTCAGGGGGTCAACGCTCAGCCGGTCGTAGAAGTCGGGCCCTCACTGGGTTTCACTCTTTTTCTACGTTACAGGTGGTGAAGGAGAGGTACAATTCCGAGACCAAGCTCTCTCTCACGGCGCTCATGGTGACCCCTCGTACCCTCGGTACGCGGGTGGCGCTCACGCCCGAACAGCTGGAATTGTGGCCGGAAGGTGGCGACACGGACGGCCCGGCCGCCTCGGTCCCTGGCGTGGGCACCCTGCCGGTCGGCAGCCGGGCCCACGTCACCCTGGGCTGCGCGATGGGAGTGGAAGCTGTGCAGACTGGCCTGGACCTTCTGGAGGCGGAGCTGCTGCTGAAGGGGGACCAGACGTCTGATGTGCGTGTGGAGTTGGAACAGGGGGCTCTGGTTTACCTGGGCGAGGGCCGCTGGTTCCTAACCCTGAAAGAGCCCATGGTGGTGTCGGCCATCTTCAGTGGTCAGTCTGCCGAGAATGAAGATGTGAAGAAAGATGAGAAGAAGAAAAGGAAGTGTGCCATCATGTAGAAAGAAGCATGAATATGAGACGGCTTTTTTTCTTGTGTACGGTCCCAGGGTAGATGCGGCGTATTTTTACACTTTCGTATTCAGCGCAGACCCCTTGCTATTCAAAAAAAAAAAAATTTGTGTCCTGCGGTGACCACAGTAGCTGCCATGCTGCCACTGACCGTTAACCACATGTGGCCATATGATTAAACCATCTAGACTCTTCCACACCTCCTCTGTTCCTCTGGGGTCATTTCCTTCTGTGGTGTTCCTGTGAGCGCACTGCTCGACTTTTGCACTTGTTTCAAATAAAGAGATGTTTGGGATAACAGTGCTGTTTCTGCGTTTTGTGTAGAAACTTATTCCCGTAGTCTGCAGTAATGACACCGTGGTTCTACTGACCACAGAAAGCCACATACATTGTTCAGCTGTACATACAATCATGTAGTTTCTGTGTTTTAATCTGAACTTGAAGTAGGAACAACGCATTTCCAAAGTTAAATATACCAAGTCTTTATTTTAAATAAGTCTTTTAAAAGTGAATCTTCAAACCCTACACTATAATACTTTGTAGAGAATATATATATATATATATAGGTGTTTCAACATTACAATGATATAAATATATATTTCATTCTAATGTTGAAACGTGTGTTTGTGTGTGTGTGTGTTTCAACATTACAATGACCATAAAAGCAGCATTGGCATGGCTGGAAGAATGTATGCTCGGCAAAAAATATATATACATTCTTCCAGCCATGCCAATGCTGCTTCTTTGGTCATTGTAATGTTGGAAACACCTAGCTAGGTTTACTACAATATTGTGCAGGATTTCTGCTCATCATTTTCCCTTCCCAGTCCCAGCACACGAGAAGCATCCTCACAGCATTATGCTGCCACCACGCTATTTTATTGTAGGTGTGGTGTTTGGGACGTAGGTCTAGTAGTCTGGCCATAAAGTATACACCCATATCTTAGTGAAAGGGACTAATAGTCATTGTGAAATTGACTCAGAAATGTGTCCTCTGCTTTGAACTATCACCCTTGATCAGTGGGCACCCATGACAGGTGCCAGGGTGGGGAAGGTACCTCATTTACACCCGCAACCATCTGATTGTGAGTCTGCTTCCTTACCCGCTAGGCCACCACACCATACTTGCTTTTATGTGTGGTTTCTTTCTTGCTACCCTCCTGATTTATAGAGAGCCCCTGAAATTGTGGACCCTTCACTCCAAAGAGCCTTCCAGAAACCCCAAAATTAGTTTGATTTGAAGTAACCTCTGCAGGTGGTGCTTTGGTCTCATGTTAAGTTTTGAATGATGGTCTATATCCTAGTAAGGGTGGTAGTAGCCTAGTGGGTAACACACTCGCCAGAAGACCCAGGTTCAAATCCCACTTACTACCATCGTGTCCCTGAGCAAGACACTTAACCCTGAGTGTCTCTGTAACTACTGATAGTAAGTCGTTCTGGATAAGGGCGTCTGATAAATTCTGTAAATGTAAAACAATAGTAAGGGTCTAGATTTTGCAATGAACCTTCCACTTTCGTATTTTGTGCATTGTGCATTGGAAGTGAGTAGTGCTCACGTGGAATGGCTTTGAGGTACTGTGGATCGACGCGTTTCCTTATCTTGTGTGGTTTCACAACTTGTGACCATGCTATTTACCCAGTCTGTTGGTTCTGATTGTCTGGCGATCACACATATTTGTTCCATTCCATGAATCACAGATGGGATGTCTCTGGATGTGATGATTTACCCCTGCTTCATTAACTACATACCCTTTCCCTCCCTCATGTTGCTGGGTTCGTAGCACCAGTTGTAGAATCAGCATCCGAAATTAATTTGATAAATATCTGGTCATTGTGCTCACAGGTGAGTTTTTGCCTCTGGTGACATCTGGTGGCCACAAGAAGGACGCAGGTTTCAGCTTTCTGCTGATTCCAAGAAATCTAAAGACAGTGCAGTGTTCGATCCATCTTTTTTTTTCCGGCCTTCCATTTACTTTTTTGATCATGCTTGAGTTTATTTTATGTTGATTTTTACAGCCGCTGAGAACAAGTTATAATTGTTCTGTATTGTACACAAACCTGGACATAGGTTTAATTATTTGTATATTCTTTATACTAACTTAACATATGTAGTCTCACAAAATAAAAATTATAAGTGCATTGCACTAACTATTATTTACAGACCCCACGGACCTTACTCTGAGTTTCTTAGTGTAGAGTGTGTAAAAAGACAAATAGTGCAAATAGTGTCATGGCTGCCCACTGCTCACCAAGGGTGATGGTTAAATACAGAGGACACATTTCATTGTGTCACTGTGTGACATTGTGCAACAACCCATAATATAGTGCAGGTCAAGACAAACCAGGCAGACAAGTACCTAGTATTCTACATTCTTTATATTAAAAGACGAAGACAAACAAAAATGAACATTTAACACCGTGGTCTCAGGAGCTCTGTAAGCCATCATCTAATTGTTGCCGACCTTTAACATCCACTGTGATGAATTAGAAGAATCGCTGAGTACAGCATTCCTGTCTATACTAGATAAACAGAATATAATAGGACCTACTCATGAAGGTGGTCATGCTTGATCTTGACCTTCGTCTTAAATATAGAACATATATTATTCTGCAATTTGAGATCTCTCTTTATAAAGACAAATTGATAATTACATCAAAATACATCTTATTAATATCCTCCCAGACTGATCAGCTCACCCTCAGACAACTAAATGCTTTGTATTTACCTGCGTACTACGTTGGATAAAGTGAATTGATTGTCATTGTGATACACAGCAGCACAGCACACGGTGCTGTGATAATGTTGCGTCCATAAAAAAAATTGTCAGAGAGAAAAGGTTATTATGCAAATCAAACGAAATCAGTCGTATTCTGCATGGCATGGAAGGAGAGCCTTTTTTCGATTTCCTAGGGTTTCTGGGATCTCCACTCTTTTTGGACTATGTCCTCTTTATAACAGAGAGGTTGACCATCCACCTGTGTGAACCTTGCGGATGATTATAGGACGAAGCTGACGGTCAAGGATGATGTTCGAGGACATGGCGGGAAGGGAAGGATGGGATAAACACAAGTGGGCTGACGTCCTTGCTCCCTTCCTTAGCGTAGAAGTGCAGTGGATCTATTCTGACCTCCCGGCAGTGGAGCAGTACCACAGCTGATAGTACGACCCTCATACGGGGTTTCCCATAAGCAGTTCAGATCACAGTGGACAGGTGGCCCACACAACGCTCCAGGAGCTCCTGGGAAAACCACCATGCCTCAGAGAGAGGGCCACCCTTCTCCTTGTAGCGGACCTCGGACGTGCCACCATGGGTTAGGCAGTGGACTCCGGACTATGTCCCCAGGGTATCCAGATCCAGCCCAGATCTGTATACGGGATCTGGATGGAACAGAACATAATGAGGGCACAAGACCAGAAAACACACTATTGCTGGCTCAGGACCATGGGGAAGGATGTCACAATTTGCCTCAAGACTGACCGCCAGAATGTCCCATTGCTCCGCCATCGGTGGCAGCGGTAGAGATAAAAGGAGACCCCGTAGAAGGGCATGAGTCGACGATCCGGCAATAGTGATCTCCCACACTAAACATGCCAACAACCCGGGCTTAAACTAACTTTTTGTTGCCCTTTATTTCCAAGCTTTTTGGCTCTTCCCTTCTCTCCTCACCCACAGAGCACCGCACAGCATGTCCTCATTCGGCCTCCAGTTCTTCTAGAACATCTCTAGATACCAACATGAACGTTAATGCCACTTTCCCTTATTAATTATTATTATTTGTGTGAACCACACAAATTGACCGAACCACTACTTCCTACTTATTTGACCGAACCACACAAAACTCTGATCAGTGCCAATCCTCGCCAGGCCAGACGTTGGTGTACATTGGTGGTTTTGGATTTTGTTGTCGAACACATAGTATGTACCTAAAATTCACACAATAGTAGTGTATTCAACATAAACAACAATCTGGGCATAACAATTGTGTTGGACAAATTAACAGTGACATTTCTTTGTAAACAGTGTTTTGAATTTGCTTTTGAACCCTTTATTGTCAGAAAAGTAATTGTAATTATATGATTTATTTCCAATTTACTAATCGTTAAATCTATTTTTTCATATATTAGATATTTCTGTGACAAATGTGCTGATTTAAGAAATGCAGGTGAGCACACATTTGGTAAATAATAAACCGACCTGGAGCTGAGAACTAATTCTGCAATATGCATTCGAATTTATTTCCACATATGTCATCTAATGAGCACTTCAGCCTGGCTCGAGTCAGTCGCAATATTCAGAGACTTTGATCCAGACTATCTTCACACTTGCTCAATGGCTGCATGTCTGGAGGTCGGCCAAAGCAGAAGATTCTCTGCCAACATTTCAAAACCCCGTCTGACCTTGGCAGCAGGTCGCAGGTCATTTATCGTACGATTGTCCGCAAGTAGTGCATTTTATATACTGTACATGTATATCCTCCTCAGTTCACAGCTTGACACTATCTGTAGAATCTCAACATGTGCTCACACTACTCACACTGTGTAACAATCCTGATCTAAAAAATTCCATATTACCAAAAAAAACAAAAAAAACAAAACAGGAGCATCACCTTCAAAGAAGTGCCTGAGGGCTCAATAACTACCTTATTATTCTTATTTTCATTCTTTTATATATATGTGTGTGTGTGTGTGTTTGTGTGTTCAGATGGTTTATTTCTCTTTTAATGTATACTGAATAGCTTCAGCAAGATGCCACCCTCTGTACTTTGCCATCGTTGTGTTGCCACTCTCTCTCTCTCTCTCTCTCTCTCTCCCTCTCTCCCTCTCTCTCTCTCTCTCTCTCTCTCTCTCTCTCTCTCTCTCTCTCTCTCTCCCTCTCTCCCTCTCATTCTTCTTCATTCTACATCACATCTTCAATTTACCTCTCTGCTTTCTGCATGCACTCTAGTTCGGGCAGCTTCGAGTGGGCGGCACCTAAATGAAATAATCCCATTGGCTACGTGGGTGACGTGTGTCGCGGCGTCCAACCAACTCTCGATCCGCAGGCAAAACCAGCCAATCAGCGCACGACGAGCGGCCCAGCCCGTCCGTGGATTCAGGGCTCGGCGTGAAAAGCGGCGCAGTCCGCGTCGGAGCTCGTGGGAGCCGGAGCGGGTCACGTCTACACGCCGGACGCTGTGCTGCGTGGGAAGGTCCTTCTGCGGGGTGGGTGCGTGCGTGCGTGCGTGCGTGCGTGCGTGCGTGCGTGCGTGCGTGCGTGCGTGCGTGCGAGCGAGCGTGTTTTATTGAGGGTGCTGATGGGCTGACTCTCTGTTGGGAAAGTTCTGCTTGAAGTGTGTGGCGTGATCATTTTTGTATTATATGATTTCGTGGTGCTTGCACTGGAGTGACGTGTGTGTGTGTGTGTGTGTGTGTGTGTGTGTGTGTGAGTGAGTGAGTGTGTGAAACTGGTTTACTGTGTAATTCAGGTTCGAGGTAACCAGCCAGTTATTTCCTGTTCTGTAGTTTTAGACACTGTTTAAGACTCCAGATGTGCCCTCAGTGTCCAGCCTTCACGTCACCTTCATGAGTTGACGGGTTATCTGCGTCATCTTGCGGGTTGTGTGTTTTGGGGTGAGGTGCAGACTGACCTCCCTTTATACAGTCGGTCGTCTTCATCACTCCATTACAGTGATTTAGGATCCTTCTCATCAGTCTGAGTGTCTCTTCGGCTCTTGTTGGGTTCGAGACTGGGTAGGACATGAACAAGGACAGCTGTGTGTGTGTGTGTGTGTGTGTGTGTGTGTGCTGTGGCGTGAAGATGGCGTGATATTTAGGGTTTTCTTCCTCAGGCTTCTCTGCCACTCTGGTCATGTCTGCGAAGGCGATATCCGAGCAGACAGGTAAAGAGTTCCTCTACAAGCACATCTGCACCACCGCCGCTGTGCAGAACCGCTTCCGTTACGCCAGCATCGGCGCCGACACGGACTGGGCCAGACTGGTGCAGGAACATCCATGGCTGCAGACGGAGGTAATTTGGCATCAAAGGTCTAACGCATCATGGGATAGAAGGCCAGGGTGAAGCCAGTCACTGTAAAACATTACAGAATGACCTCCCCTCCTTTTCACTCCCGGTGCGTGGGCACCTTCTCCATGGCAGGGACACGTGATGGAATGAAGGCTCGCTGGGGAGGGGCGATGGGGATACCGTGATCAGACTGATTGGGAAATCACATTAAATCTTGATCTCACCCATCTCCCCTGGGCTTTTTTCCAACGTCTAATGGCTCTCCCTTCATCTTCCCCCTGCCTTGCTCTGACTTTACATTCAATAAATGACTCCGAATGAATTACTGGTGTGGTGGCTGTTGGATGAAGGACAATTTTGCAGGATTTGTACATGATCGGTTTTGCTAAACGGCATACGGTAAAATAACTGGTATTTGCTGTTTGGCTTTAAAAAGATCACATCAGAACTGTAACTTCCGCAGTGTTGCTGTACAGGGAGTGTTTTCTCAAGGTTCAACAGCTCATACATATTTGCTTATAATAATTCCAATTTGGCTGAATGATAAATAGTGCATTTAGTGCAAATACAAAAATAATAACGAACGATACAATTACAAACTATGAAAGTAATTAAAAAAAAAGTTTTACAGAGATGAATCTAAGCTATTTTGTAGTAATTGCTGTCATGCAATCATGCAAATTAATTGAGACCCTGGCCTGCCTATAAGACTGATGGAATAAAGAATGTCTACTTCCTTAATGCTGTAGGTCTCTTCAACAGAGGTGATTCTGAGTTGTGAAATAACCTTCTACGCCTGTTTCTTTCCCCCCGCTCTCTCCACAGCGACTGGTGGTGAAGCCAGACCAGCTGATCAAGCGGCGTGGTAAACTGGGACTGGTAGGGGTAAACCTGGACTTGGCTGGGGTCCGGGAGTGGCTTAAGCCCCGCCTCATGAAGGAAACCACAGTAAGTTCAAGTGTACACACAAACACGTCTAGTTTATTTAATATTAATGCTTTGAGACTGCTAGACCACGAGAGTGGCTCCGAGGAGATTAGGGAACGCTTCATTAACATCCGTATGTATGTCATTTTACCAAACCAACGTTATTCTGCAAGGGATGAGAAACCTTCTGAGAAATGGGAAAAGTTCCTCATGAGGAAGGAAGGTCCTCAGCAACACTGATCCCAAGAAACAGTCATTTTTAAAAACTGGATTAAGAATTTTTGTGTGTGGTTTGAAATGACACACCTACCTTACTGCCAATTAACACCGGCACACTGTCTGGTCGTGTCCCCCTGAGGTAGATCTGGACGCCTGATTTCTCGCTCTTTTTAAATGTCACCACCACCGCCTTTGGTTCCTTTCACTTCTCTTGCATCTGATTTCTTCCCTCTAGCCATACTGTTTTGGTCTGCTTGGTAAATTAGAGTGTGTGTGTGTGTGTGTGTGTGTGTGTGTGTGTGTGTATGCTTTTTTTGTTCTCTTCACCGTATATGTATACTGTCCACCCTTCTATTAACCGTCCTAGCAGGACAGGTGAATTACTTTCTAAATCCTTTTTATTTCCCTGCTCGACCACAGGTGGGAAAAGCCAGAGGTGTTCTGAAAAATTTTCTTGTTGAGCCATTCGTCCCACATAAACAGGTAACGGCGCCTCGGTGTTACCGCCCACCAGCGTAGTGCCCCGACCGTCACTGACCGCCCGCCTTTTCTCAGGAAGACGAGTTTTACGCTTGTATATATGCTGCGCGCGAAGGCGACTACCTTCTCTTCCACCACGAGGGGGGAGTGGATGTGGGTGATGTCGACTCGAAGGCCAAAAAGCTCCTGGTTGGCGTCGGCGAGAAGCTGAGCCTGGATGCCATCAAGAAGCAGTTACTCAGCCGGGCGCCGCCTGGCAAGAAAGAGTGAGTATTTTGTTCTTTCCAAATTTACAGTGATGTTTACTACAAAAAAAAAAAAAAAAGTACCTGCTGTTCTATTCAGAAAGCCGGTCAGGAGCATGGGAGAGATGGAGGACAGGAGCCGCACTAACCCATAATGCACTATGGCTTGGGGGAGGGGGCAGCTTTCCATTAGGAAAATTGACCAAGAGCCCCCACCCCCTGGCACTGGTCATTTACTGATGCTCCTGGCAGCTGCGCCACCGCCGCCATTAATTCCCGCCCCCTCCCACTGCCCCGCCCCTCGCCACTGCTGCTGACTCACTTTGTCACAACCTGAAATTTTAACCATTTCAAGTCTAGACAAAGCAAAGCACATTGCAAGGAGCTGGATTTCAAATGTGCCGATCAGCCACTGATCTGTTAAGCATTGAGCAGGTAGGTGTTTTCTGACACCTGTCAATCAGAACCAGCATTCCTAGAATCAGCAGCTTTTTAGATGTTGTGACCCAGGCGTGAGTGTCACTCAAATACATCCAACACATCAGCTTCATTTTAATTGGACTTATAATATCTAATTTTTTTCTGCTTTTGTTCAGTAGTCCTGTTTATTTAACACACATACGCATATCTTGATGGAATTGTACCCACTTAGTCCCCATGACACACTCTCTCTGTCATGGACAGAAACTGACAGTCTGGAACAGAAGACCCTGACATCTGCCCTCCTCTTCACTCGTCCTCTGACAGCTTATTTTTTGTGCTCCTGTTTTCCTGCCTCAACATTTCACTCCGTCCACCGCCCTTCCTCTCCTCCCGTCTCCCCCGGACTCGGTCTTGTTAGTGTGATTCATGAGCAGCCAGGCATGCGTGCCTGGTTTCATAAAGGAAATGAAATATTTTTAAGTGCCTGACAGGCTGCTGAGATGCTTGGCGGTGTGCAGCACCCAGAGGGGGGGTTCTTTAGAGACTCTGTTGATGGCCATTTCTGTGTGTGTGTGTGTGTGTGTGTGTGTGCGCTGCAGGGTCTTGGCCAGTTTCTTGCTGGGTCTCTTTAACCTGTATGAGGATCTATTCTTCACCTATCTGGAAATCAACCCACTAGGTATGTAGCTGCAAACAAGGCTGGAGACCCTGCTAGAATTGTGAGATCTTTCACAATAATACCTAGAAATTATGAACTATAACAAGATGTATAAAAATTGAGAACTGCACTGTCCCATGTCCGCATATTAAATATGACAACACTACAAATAAAGCCATGTTCTTTTTATCTGTCAAGTGCTGCCTTGCACATGCGTGTGTATTCTAGCTTTCCACTTAATGGGGTGGTTGTAGTGTTTCTGTAGCTTTCACTGTTGATTGATGTGTCATTTAAAGTGAAGTGATTGTCATTGTGAAACACTGCAGCATAGCACACATTGACACATTCTGCATTAAACCATCACCCTTAGTGAGCAGTGGGCAGCAGTGGACTGCCTGAATAATTTTATGTCACTAAATATTGGGGTAATAAGAGCAAACGAGATTTGAAAAGCACTGCACCAAGCTGAATGAAATGACACTCATGCTGGATATTTATTGAGGGCAAAAATCCCATTTTCTTGCTGCTTACATTTCAAATACAAGCTTGGGACTTAATAAAGAAACAGGTCCGTAGTATGATTTTGCTCAATAAGTAATATTGTTTCATTCTGCAGGCTGTGCCGCACTTCAAAGGCTGCGGAAGAGGAAATTTTATTTCAATCTGTTCCTGTGGGATGTTGTGTGCCGTTTGATGCTCTTAATTAAAATAATTAGGAATATGGCCTTCCGTTGGCTTTTGCTTTTTTTTTAATATCTAAAGCTGACTTTTCCCTTCTCAGTTGTCACTAAAGATGGGGTGTTTGTGCTGGACCTGGCTGCTAAGATCGATGCGACTGCTGACTACCTCTGTAAAGCCAAGTGGGGAGATGTGGAGTTCCCTCCTCCCTTCGGGCGGGAAGCTTACCCTGAGGTGAGGTGCATGTATGTGCCAGACACCTGGGGAAATGTTAGCAAAATTTCCTTCATAGGAAATATCCCATTGACTGGTTATTCTGTGACAAGGTCACAAGTCAGCACAGCGGTGCGGGTTGGTCTGAAGAGGAGCAGGCGCTATTAGAAGCAGAGAGAGCGTTGCTTTCATTATGACGACAGTAAAATTAATAACCGGTTAAATGGATTTAAAAAGAATAAAGGATAACGAGAATTTCCCTAAGAGATTAGAAATCTGTTCTTACATGGATCAATCCCTCATACCAGATGTCCCAGCGTATGTGTGTGACTGTCCTGACTGCCTGTGCCTTCCCTGGGGATGATCACACAGTTGTTCCCTGACCCTGCCAGTGGCCTTTGACTCTGATATTCTTTTCCAGGATTCATTAGGCATTCATATTAGATTAGGTCTTGGTCTGAGAGTTGCAGTAATTGGCTCTGTCTCTCTTACCGACACACACACACACACACACACACAGACGTTTAATTGGAGTGCCATCTGTGTGTGTACGCCCTCCTGCAGACACACCAGTAGGAACCATTTGATTTGCAGTTTGAGCCAGATGTCTGAATCTGTACATTGTTTAGCTGGATTTTCAGGACAGGAATACTGTTTCTCATCATTTAAAAATATCTTAATATTCTTAATGTCTTAACATTCCTGTAGGAGGCATACATAGCTGACCTGGATGCTAAGAGTGGTGCCAGTCTGAAGCTTACGCTTCTCAATCCTAAAGGCCGAATTTGGACAATGGTGGCAGGAGGCGGAGCCTCTGTAGTGTACAGGTATGAATCACCATTCACTCTGTTTTCTATATAGAGCCTGTGTTCCAAACTGAACCCCCCCCCCCCCCCCCCCCCCCCCCCCACACACACACACACACACACACATTTCTCAGTAAGCAGTCTAGGTGTGTGTGTGTGAGAGAGAGGGAGATAAATCCCATCTCCAGATGCTTCTGCTCAATGGACTGAAAATTTAAATAACTTAAATGAGCTCCCTAGTGTGTAGGGTTGGACTGACTTTCTCGCTCTCTCTCTGTCGCTTGCACTTGCTCACTCTTGCTCACTCTGTCTACTTGTCTCGCTCGCTCGCTTGCTCTCTACCTGTCTCACTCTCTCTATCTCTCGCTCGCTCTCTGCCTGTCTCGCTCGGTCCCTCTCTGCAGTGATACTATCTGTGACCTGGGTGGGGTTGACGAACTGGCGAATTATGGAGAGTACTCTGGCGCTCCAAGTGAACAGCAGACGTATGACTACGCCAAAACCATCCTTTCCCTTATGACCAGAGAGAAACACAGAGATGGTATGTGTGTATGTGTGTGTGTGTGTGTGGTTGTATGTATGAACACCCATTCAAAACAGGTCCTACCTGTAAAATAATTACTTATCAGCACTGTATTTTTTATAGACATTACCATTCAAATGTTCAGGGTCATTTAGAAATGTCAGCAATCGAACTTCATAAGTGGTTCCTCAAACATTGCATGCAACCCTCAGATCTCACATTTATAGTCATCTGCACCCATGACTAACCGGCAAGAGAAACTCTGCTGGGATGTCCCTGCAGTGAATACCATAGCAGCTGTTTACTTAATGAACAGATGAAGCCACGATTCACTGGGACTAGTATTAGCATTTTGTGAAAATGGACCGTAACCAGGTTGTAATTTAAGATTTAAAACAGGAGCAAAAAGAGGCTGTGCAAATATCAGGCTTTGTCATGACTGTGAATGAATGACACAAAATGACATTTCAGTTCTTGAATGTGGCAGGATTGTTGAGCATCACTGGAAAAGCACTGAAAAATGCAATAAATATATTTATATATATATTTTTTTCTTTTATCCTTCAAATGTCTGAAGTGCTATGGGACTGGCATTATTGATTTTTCCAAAAATTTCAATTTTCTCCTTGTGAGTTAATTTACATGAATCTCCCTCCTCCCTCCCAAGTCCTGCCTTTTTGTGCAATATGTGAAGATGAAATTAGGAATCTGCTGTGCACTGTGATATTTATGTATTACTAAATATTCCGTGTGCAGTGCCTATTATCATGATAAATGCTACCTGTCCATAATGGTGCTGACTACATACATTTTTGAGGTGTGTGTGTGTGTGTGTGTGTGTGTGTGTACGTACGTGTGTACACTCATGCACTTATGCAAATATATATATTTACTGTTTGCCTTGTAGGAAAGGTTCTGATCATTGGAGGGAGCATTGCCAACTTTACCAATGTTGCCGCCACTTTCAAGGTAGCATCAATGGGATGAGACTGAAATATCTTATGAAATCAGTTGCCATCAGTTACAGCCCCTTCTGTTCTCTCAGGGAATTGTCAGAGCCATTAAAGACTACCAAAGTCCTTTGAAGGAGCACGACATCTCCATTTTTGTCCGGCGTGGTGGGCCAAACTACCAGGAAGGTCTCAGGGTGATGGGGGAAGTTGGTACGTCACAGTCCTATATAAGCACCCCTCCGAGTGTGTATATATTTTGCCTCCAGTCTTTGTGCCTCATGCTGTATGGATGTGTTTCTCTCCACAGGTAAAACCACAGGCATTCCAATCCATGTCTTTGGAACAGAGACCCACATGACTGCCATTGTTGGTATGGCTCTCGGCCGCCGCCCGATACCCACCCAGCCCCCGGTGGCTGCCCACACTGCCAACTTCCTGCTCAACTCCAGTGGTAGTACCTTGGTATGTGCATGTGCATGTGCGCGTGCGCGTGCGCGTGCCGGTGTTCCTGTTGCTTGTAGGTAGTTATTAATATGCCCTCTAATTTTGATGTCCACAAAGGAAGTCAGCTAGTGTTTAACAGGAAACAAAGTGGAGTGTTTTTTAAATGACAATTATCGCACTGACAAAGTTTGTTTGAAATGTCCACTAGTCTGAATGAATACTGTGACATTCAGTTTGAGATTTCAGAATGCAGTGGCGACTGCTTCATATTTCTTCTACCCTACTGTGACCAATCAATACATTTTTCTTTCTATATTGCTTCTTAGGGTGGTAGTAGCCTAGTGGGTAACACACTCACCTATGAACCAGAAGACCCAGGTTCAAATCCCACTTACTACCATTGTGTCCCTGAGCAAGACACTTAACCCTGAGTGTCTCCAGGGGGGGGGGACTGTACCCGTAACTACTGATTGTTAGTCGCTCTTGATAAGGCCGTCTGGTAAAATGCTGTAAATGTACAATTTACATGGGCACAAAGGGGCTCATAGCCCCATGTGAGCAAGGAAAATCTCCTTAAGCTTGAGAGTCCAGATTTAAACTCCAATGAGGGGGTAAATGTAAGAGTTCTGTGCAGGTATCGTCATATGACTTGAAAGACCATGCCAATGTAAAGACGGTCAATCCACACCAGGAGGTTCTTGTGGTGAAATTCACCATCCACGGGGGGTAAAAGGAAAAGGCGTGTTTTAGGTGTGTTACTTGTGTGATAGTGCTGTTTTTTTCTTTTTCTTTTAAAGACTCCCTCTTCCAGTCGCTCTGCATCCTTCTCTGAGAGTAGAAAAGGGCCTGAGGCTTCACCTGCCAAACCCGCCAAACCTGGAGCCCCCACTGGTGAGCCACAGTGTACCCCTGTTTACGCTCTGTAGCAGTGTTTGATAGGAAGGCTGTACATAGCCTGGTCACAGCTGCAGAAACCTTATTTCTATCAAAATAGATTTATTTATTAGGTGTATGACTCAAACTTTTGGGTTATGAGCATTTCTGAGCTGTTATGTCATCCATACATACATGCACATATGGGTACTGGTGCTTTCTTTGATGGGCAAAATGATTTTACTGAAATCTCTTTTTGTCCTGCAGTTAAAGCCATGACCCTTTTCAATAAGAACACCAAATCCATAGTGTGGGGCATGCAGACCCGGGCAGTGCAGGGCATGCTGGATTTTGACTATGTTTGCTCGCGGCAGGAGCCGTCTGTTGCCGCCATGGTTTACCCCTTCACGTAGGTTTTTCTGCTTCCAACCTCAAACAATGCCGTTAAATCCTTCACTATCGTTTAATTTGCGTGTGTGCACTTCCATCAGTGGAGACCATAAACAGAAGTTCTACTGGGGTCACCGGGAGATCCTGCTACCCGTCTATAAAAACATGGCTGATGCCATGAAGAAGCATGCTGAGGTGGATGTGCTCATCAACTTTGCGTCCCTGCGCTCCGCCTTTGACAGCACCATGGAAACCATGCAGTATCCACAGGTAGGAGCTCTGCCAACAAGCCACAAGCAATTTTGCTCTCTGCCACTTCTTCTCTCAGCCGGCACTGCATTATGGGTCTGTTTTTGTGTTGTCATTTTAAAGTTCTTTTTGCACATTGCAAGTCCCACGGTGTATAACAATCTCATCTCTCTGTGTACTTGTATATAGGTAGACAGAGTGAGCAGAGAGAGAGAAAGTCAGTCCAACCCTACACTAGGGAGCTCATTTAAGTTATTTAAATAAAGTTCAGATTGACTTTGAACAAATCCTTGTTTTGACGCAGAATGACAGTTGATAAACCCTCTATAAATTCAGCAGCATTCATTCATTTCCATTTGAGGTTTACCTTGTAAAAAGACTTTTTGTGATTTAGTTGGCATTTTCTTTCCCTTATGGTGGCCACCTCTCATGAGCCCTTCTTTTCTCAATTAAAAGTGGTAAGGTTTGCTTAAATTTTGCAAATGTATTAAAGTTGATCACCCAGAGGCTGTATATATTCTTGCGGGGGATTTTAATCACTCCAATTTAAAGACAGTACTCTCTAAATTTCACAAAAACATTCTGTCACACCAGAGGAAACAAAACCTTGGATCAAATTTACACAAACATTGTTGAAGCCTATGCTGTGAAGTGCTCCCCCCTCATCAACCGTGTGAAGCCATCAGTGAGGACCATCAAATTATGGCCAGCGGGGGCTGACATTACACTCCAGGACAGGTTCCAACACAGACTGGAGTATGTTTGCTTCACAGGCCACCTGTGGCTCTCACACGGACATCGACATCTACACCTCCTCTGTTCTGGAATACATTAACACCACCATAGACACTGTTACTACTCAGAAACAGATCACCAACAATGTCTTCAGATCGGGTGAAGCACAGGCCTACAGCATTTCCAGGGCAAATCTGTAGAGGGGCATCAAAAAGTCCAAGCACTGCTACAAATATCCTCTTTTTGAATGAGATTAGCGACTTTTATGCTCTCTTTGAAAGATACAACAAGCAACCTGCTGTCAGGATCCCCTCCTTTACCGACCACTCACCCGTCACGCTCACCTCCTCAGATGTTTGCACGGCACTGAGCCGGATCAACACGCGCAGGGCTGCTGGTCCAGACAGCATCCCGGGGCGCGTACTTAGAGCATGTGCAGAGCAGCTCGCTGGCGTATTCACAGACATTTTAACATGTCCCTCGCCCAAGCAGCTGTTCCAACATGCCTCAAATCCACCTCCATTGTGCCAGTGCCAAAACACTCTAGCCCAACATGCCTGAATGACTACCGCCCTGTAGCACTCACACCCATAATCATGAAGTGCTTCGAGCGGTTAGTCCTGGCACATCTGAGGGACTTTCTCCAACCAACTCTGGACCCACACCAGTTTGCGTACCGCAGCAATAGGAGCACAGAGGATGCAGTCTCCATAATGCTGCACTCTGTACTCACACACCTGGACAAGCAAAACACATATGCACGGATGCTGTTTGTTGATTTCAGCTCAGCATTTAACACTGTCATCCCCTCTAAGCTAATCACTAAACTTAGAGCCCTGGACATTAATACCTCACTTTGCACCTGGATTATGGACTTTCTGACCTGCAGACCACAGCATGTAAGGTCAGGCCACATCTACTCCACTACTGTCATGCTCAACAGTGGTGTACCACAGGGCTGTGTGCTGAGCCCCTTCCTCTACTCCCTCTTCACCCACGACTGCCGACCTGCGTATGGATCGAACTCCGTTATCAAGTTTGCAGACGACACCACGGTGATAGGTCTCATCGACAACAACGATGAGACTGCCTACAGGGAGGAGGTCCAGCATCTGGCCACTTGGTGCACAGACAATAATCTGCTCCTTAACACAACCAAGACCAAGGAGCTCATTGTGGACTTCAGGAGGGAGAGAAGAGGCTCACGTGATCCCATCCACATCAATGGGATGGCTGTGGAGCCTGTTTCATCCTTCAAGTTCCTGGGGACCCACATCTCAGAGGACCTGTCCTAACACCTCCAGCCTGGTCAAGAAGGCTCACCAGCGCCTCTTCTTGTGTAATGACAATAAAGTTGAATCTAATCTAATTTAAAAATAGTGGACTCCATTTCAACAGTCTGCCTGTGGTAAATTCAGTTGAGTGGACATGATTTTGAAAGGCACAAACAAAACGAAGCTTCCGTAGTTGACTGTGCATGTCAGAGCACCAACCAAGCCATGAAGTGCAAAGAATTGTCTGTAGACCTCTGGGACTGGATTGTATCAAACCACAGATCTGGGGAAGTAGCTGCATCATTGGTCCCAATGACAGGGTTTCTGTAGATCCTTAAAAAATCTTTAAATGTTTTACATTGGATTTTCCAAAAATCCAGTTTAAAGGTCTCAAAATTACCACAGACCCAATAAATCAATTGAAAAAAGCCTTCAATCTGTCAGTAATTCATGGTCACTGCACGCTGCTCACTTATGGAAGCATGGAAAAAAGTTCAGGCTCAAAGTCAAAGTTATCAATTACAATAGCACAACTGCATGTGAAAATGCTTCAGTGTTGCTTTAGTTGGACACTTTGATTTCACAGAACTTACTTCCATTGTGTCCAGTCTCCAGGGTGACTGTCCCTGTCACTACTGATTGCGAGTCGCTCTGGATAAGGAATGGTGTCTTGTTTCACTATGTTCTAGATGGCAGAAAAGACTAACTCCTATTTGATGCCACTGTATTTGTAGATCCACACTATCGCCATCATAGCTGAGGGGATTCCAGAAGCTCTGACTCGCAAAATCATCAAGAAGGCTGATGAACAGGGAGTCAACCTCATTGGCCCAGCAACAGTAAGATGTTACACACCTTACACCTGATTCATTCAGCTGTTTTAGTGCTGTCTGTGTGTCCACTGAAGGTGCTGATCTTCATGTCAACGTCCTGTGTGTGTGTGTGTGTGTGTGTGGTTGTGTTGCTCAGGTTGGTGGCATTAAACCAGGCTGCTTTAAGATTGGCAACACTGGTGGGATGCTGGATAACATACTTGCCTCTAAACTCTACCGCCCTGGCAGTGTGGCATATGTGTCCCGATCAGGAGGAATGTCCAATGAGCTCAACAACATCATCTCCCGCACCACTGATGGAGTGTTTGAGGGAGTTGCCATCGGAGGAGACAGGTGCTGCCTTGAATGACTTTCTTGTGTGTGTGTGTGTGTGTGTGTGTGTGTTTGACTCTTCCTGTTGTTGCAGGTACCCTGGATCTGTGTTCACTGATCATGTGTTGAGGTATCAGGACACTCCTGGAGTGAAAATGATTGTAGTTCTAGGAGAGGTGCGTCCTCCTACCATTCACTCCTGTCTTATCGTCTTACTTAGTTTGATCCCAAGTGACTTATTTTTTAATTTTTATTTATTTATTTAATTGGCCTATTCTATTTCAGATTGGGGGCACAGAGGAGTATAAAATTTGTGAGGCTATAAGGTCTGGACGCATCACTAAGCCTGTTGTGTGCTGGTGCATTGGTACCTGTGCCACCATGTTCACATCTGAGGTAATAGATGGAGGAGATTGGTGTGTTTCAGGAGGACTCATGAAAGGTCTTGTTGATTTTTGCCTTGACTATATTTGCAGGTTCAGTTTGGCCATGCAGGAGCCTGTGCCAACCAGGCCTCAGAAACTGCAGTAGCCAAGAACATGTCCCTGCAAGATGCTGGTGCTTTTGTCCCCAAGAGCTTTGATGAACTGGGAGAGGTCATTAAGTAAGTGGACACAGGGCCTAGGTCACATGTACTTTTACATTTACCAGATGTTCCAAACCCAGATAAATGGGGAGAGAAGGCTTTTTTCCAGCTGACAGGGTATGTATGGTTACCCAACACAGACGGAAACTTATCTTACACAGCAGTTTCTTTAGCGCCATGCCGCTTTGGCCATTTTTCCTCCATGGACCAGTCTTCTTTTTGAGACCTTGAAATTGCATCCAGCTAGGTTTTTAAAAGTTGTCCAGGTGAGCTGCTTTAACATTTGTCAGTGCATCCTATTCAGTCACAGTATCGCTATCCCCCCCCAAACCCCCAAACCCCCAAAACCCTCCTCAGTGTTGTGTCCGTATTTCAGCCCCTCAGCAGCCATGTAACATACAAGTAACATTTAAAAGTAACATAAACACAAATGATGCTAATTTCTACTATTTTTGTTGTGATTTTTGAAAAATGGCCAAATCACCGCGATCGAGCTGAATTTTATCGCAATCTTTGATCAAGATCGTATAATTGTGAAGCCCACAACTGCAGATGAACTAGTTTCTAAAAACCTTTCCTCTGTCTTGTAGGTCAGTCTATGATGACCTTGTTGCTAAGAAGGTCATTGTTCCTGCTCAGGAGGTTCCGCCTCCCACTGTGCCAATGGACTACTCCTGGGCACGGGTAAGAACTGATGTTTGGGGAATACTTGAGTTGGTGATTCGAAGCAATCCAGCATGAACCAGTTACATGTGCCTCTGTAAAGGAGCTGGGTTTGATCCGTAAGCCAGCCTCCTTCATGACCAGCATATGTGATGAGCGAGGACAGGAGCTGCTGTATGCTGGCATGCCCATCACTGAGGTCTTCAAATCTGAGATAGGCCTGGGAGGAACCCTGGGACTCCTCTGGTTCCAGAGAAGGTTGGTCTCCAAGGATTGATACTAGGGGCGCTGAAATGAATCTCATACTCTATTCATTGTGATGCAGACGTGGAATATTCTGAATCGATTATATCATAATACTAACATTTGGTCAGTTTTCTGGTGGCCAGTTTTCTGAGTAGGAGTTTGCCCTCATCTACACGGACGTTTGAAATGAACTCCTTCTGAACGCCATGCACGTTTTTGCTGAATTTAGTTTGATTGGCATTTCGACAGAAATTGATGACCGACCGAACGCTGGTGCTGAACGCCCGTGTGGACGTTGTTTTTAATGGGATGCATAGCGATGCACTGATATTCCAGTCATTGATAATCGTAATCAAACCATAAGATCAGTGACGCACCTCTAATTCATAAATAAAATGCGAAGTGAAAGAGCAGGGATCAGTGTGCTTCTTTTCTTTCCCCTGCCCTCCTGTACAGGCTGCCTCGATATGCATGTCAGTTCATAGAAATGTGTCTGATGGTAACTGCGGACCATGGCCCTGCCGTGTCTGGAGCCCACAACGCCATTGTCTGCGCCCGTGCAGGGAAAGACCTGATCTCCAGCCTCACCTCTGGCCTCCTGACCATTGTAAGAGTTCTCAGCTGGACCGCCTGGAGTGGGGAGGTCATTATGCGGTTGCTCTGGGTGAAGATAGATTCTGCTTTTCTGTGCTTGTTAGGGCGATCGGTTTGGAGGGGCTCTGGACGCAGCGGCTAAACAGTTCAGTAAGGCGTTTGACAGTGGCATGCTCCCGATGGAGTTTGTCAACAAGTTGAAGAAGGAAGGCAAACTCATCATGGGAATAGGGCATAGGGTCAAATCCGTAAGTATCATTTTCCAGCTTTTTTAAAAGTTTAAGCAGCTTGAATTGGTACAAGGGTAAACCAGAAAAAAAATCTGAATTATTAAATGCATTTCCGGGAACAAATGTGTTAACAAACTGTTCTGCAGTTATGGTATGTTCATATCATAATTTTCCTATCAGCTAGAGGACCATGTTCTTTCAATAAAGGAGATAACATGGGATACATTTCTGTATTTTGCTGTATTCTACTAGTATACTTTTAGCTGAGTCGTCGCAGCAGCTTTTTTTTTCATTCATTTTTATTTAAATTTTGCTATTTGGGCTCATTAGAATTAGTATCACTTTTAGAGAACAATGACTACCTTTAAATAACTGTTGTGGAAAACTCTTTATTTCCAAATTGAACACAGCAGTTTATTTTTTTCCTGACTTCTTCTGCATGTATTAATAACACATACACACCTCCTTTTTTCCCCTGAGTAAAAACAACAAAGAAATATTTCATTTTTAACAATTTTGGAAGTTAAAACTACTGTATGGACCATTTGAAATGCTGCAGACAGTTTCAGGATGACATTGTATGCCTGTAACACTATATAAAGCATTCATAGCGAAAAAAAAAACTAAACCAAGCAATTGGCATGCTGACTGCAGGAATGTCTACCAGAGCTGTTGCCTGTAAAATGAATGTTAATTTTTCTACCATAAGCTACCTCCAAAGGCGTTTCAGAGAATTTGAACTGCGTGAGGCAAATGGTGGTCACACCAGATACTTACTGGACCATGTACAGCAATGCTGAATCTTTCCCTCGTCTTCTTCGGTCAGCAGTAGTGCAATTTCCCCTAGCACCCTGTCAACTAACAGTACAAGTGGCGGCTGTCGTAACCCGGCCTCAACCCATCTGGGATGGAGAATTGTCTGGCTGGCCGCATAAACGATCTGGTTTTACACCGGGTGCCCTAACCCTCCCCGTTTAACCCGGGCTTGGGACCGGCACCACGGGTGCATCATTAGTTCTTCCTCTCCAAGATGCAGAGAACTAGTAAGCAGTGTTTTCTTGCTTGCATATGCATATTTCCTTAAATCCTGAAGATGTGCCCCATTCGCTCTATAGCTCTGCAAGAACCGGGCTCGATGTCTCAATGTTAACGCTCAAAAAAAACGCAGCTTGTTCTTTCTGTAAACTCAAGTGATCTAAGGATGCATGTTCACGTGTTTTCACAGATCAATAATCCTGACATGAGGGTTCAGATTCTGAAAGAGTTTGTAAAGCAGCATTTCCCTGCAACGCAGCTTCTGGACTACGCTCTGGACGTGGAAAAGATCACCACCTCTAAGGTACAGATTTGATACTTTATTGATCCTGGAGGGAAAATTGGGATTTCATACACCCATTCTTACCTGCAAGAATAGATTCTTCACCAGTGCTGCTCTCTTCACCGTTACAGAAACCCAATCTGATCCTGAATGTTGATGGATTTATTGGTGTGGCCTTTGTTGACCTGCTCAGAAACTGTGGGGGCTTCACACGGTGAGTGCTGGTGTCTTCCACTTTAGTAAGTGGTGCAGTGGTGGCCTAGCGGTTAAGGATGCTTATAAATGTACATTTATAGCATTTACCAGACAATCTTATCCAGAACTACTTACAATTAGCAGTGACTGGGACAGCCCCCCTGGAGACACTCATGGTTAAGTGTCTTGCTCAGGGACAGTAAGTGGGTTTTGAACTGGGGTTTTCTGGTTCATAGGCGAGTGTGTTACCCGCTAGTCTACTACTTCCTTCTGTAATTGTGTGTTTTCTCTTTTTCTCTTTCAGTGATGAGGCTGATGAATTTGTGGAGATCGGTGCTCTTAATGGGATTTTTGTTCTAGGACGCAGTATGGGCTTTATAGGTGAGTGTATTTTGAGTTTGGGCTGATTTGCACCTTTTGTGCCTGTTTTATTCAGTACTGCTGTTGCCCTCAGGTCACTACCTGGATCAGAAGCGTCTGAAGCAGGGTCTGTATAGACACCCGTGGGACGACATCTCTTATGTGTTGCCTGAACACATGTCCATGTAGCCCTATTCTCTTCTGCATCTGGTAGCTAGTGTAGATTTGAGATTTACTACACTTTCAGATTAACTGTGATGGTGGCAGAGGGAGAAGGAGGGCAAGAAAATCATGAGGTTTGCCTTAACACGCATTCGATTTAAAATCAATATTGCGCTTTTCCATCCATCCATCCATCCATCCATCCATCCATCCATCCATCCAGCTATCTATCTATCTATATCTATATCTATGTCTATATATATCTATATCTATATATATATATGTGTGTGTGTGTGTGTATGTATATATATATATATGTATATGTATATGTATATGTGTGTGTGTGTGATGCATATACAAACACACAGACGTGTACATGTTGCAGGTGCAGTGTTAATCATGTGTCCCTCATAGCCTGCCATGTTGTGATCATAGCAGGTAGACCCCAGGCTGGCACCAGTGGCTTTATTGAGTGGTGAGCTGAGGTGCATTAGATGCTGCAACTCTAATGACACGTCGCATTATTGTATTCACTTTTAGATCTAGAAAAAAGTTTGATTTATAAATTATATTTTAGTAGGCCTTGTTATTGCTGTATAAATTAGCAGAGAGTTTTAGCAAGTTAGTAAACTACAAGATTGCAGCCAGAACTGTTTATCTTTTATTGCTTATGGTGTCTGAGAGCTTGACTAGTGCTGTAGTGTCCATCATTAGTACGCATTTTATGTTTTAACTATGTAATGTTGTGGGTGGGTGGCTGATTGTGTCCTATTAATGTATTTAATTGTTTGTATTGCATTATTGCTTAATTGTATTGGTGTGAGATTTGTCATTGCTATAAAAGTATACTTGTGATCATATTCGATTAAAGGAAGAAGTAAAAAGATGCCTTGCCTGATTTCTAATTGGCTACTGACTTGAAATAATAAAAAATAATTTAGCATTTGAGAGGAAGATGCAACATGCGTGTCCTCTTAACCTCAAAGAAAAAGGGCCGACTCAGTTTTTACAAAAATAAATATATTTTATAGAACTGCAGGGTTACTGTCTGAAAACAACATTATAATTCATAAGGTTGAATTAAAGTAGCCATATAATAGTTACTAAATTGAAATCATGAAGATGTTATAACTTGTAGTTGTCACTGATGGTCTCTCAGATGCCTGGACCAGTGGTGCCGTAGAGCTGAGTTGCTCTTGACTCAAACGCATCCACCATCTTCTTCACCACCTCATCAAAAAACAGTGCCGCTAACTGGGAGTGGAGGAGAGACTTGAACTCGAACGAGACCTGGGGGACAATTCAACAGCTTGATGACCGCCCCGCCCGACAGGACCATTCTTTTATGTTGTATATGGCCACAATCCCAGTTTGCCTAGATAACTGTATTGATTAGTGCACATTTTTAATAAGAGTTGTTCTGAAACTGGGGCAGCGTTCTTTCATTCATGACATCGCTAATCCTGTCCTCAATGAGGCTCTGTCCTGACTGAGGTCACTACCGGATCTCGCAGCACCTCTTCCTCCGTGGCTAAATCAAGCCCCAGACTATTTATACCGAGACGGCTAATCACCCACAATCCTGCAGAGCGGAACACACTCACGTAGAACTCCACGCTGCAACTGTTCTCCTTGGAACATGACGAGAAACGCCAGAGTGTTTCAAGGTATCTGAAGAGGGACGCATCCGTACACACCGCCTGTCAAATACACACACACACACACACACAAAAGCACATCCATGTTTAGCTGTCCAGACAAATCTGCTTTAATCTGGTAATGCCGGGTGTGTGTAAGTCTGACCTTGACTTGGTGGTTGGGGATGAATGTCACCTCTGACACGTAATGTTCCACAATGGGAGGAAAGCCGATCTGAAGCTGGGCCCACATGTCCCCGTTGGTCCTTTTAATGACCTTTGACCTTTTACACCAAGGCACAAAGTGCTGGTAGCGCTCCACATCTACAACGATGCGGTAGACCTGCTCCGGGGAATACCTGCACCGCAGGCAGACAGATGCCGGGTGAGGACACAGAACCGAAGAATGGGGGACGTGGTCTCGGAACAGCACTCACCGGAGGGTCCTGCTCTCAGAGTATTCCATCCTGCGGGGCAGCAGGGGAGCAGCCATGCTGATGAAGCCACGGCCCAGCACAGGCTGTGGAGCCCACGGCGACAGCAGTGGCACGCTGGCACGCCGCGTTGCCATGACAACGTTCAAGCTCCTGGGACAGTCAGGGACAAGGGAATAAGAGAACGGACAGAGAACGGAGTGCCCTGGTGGTCAGGTGAGGAGGAAGAGGTACCTGCTCGCGGCTCGGTGGGGACTTCTCCTGATGGCGTCGCAGCCAGGACCTTCTGTCATTTCCAGCAGGGTGCGCAATAGAGTCGCTCTGTTCGCCATCCCTCTTCCGCGGCGACAGGTCCAGAGTGACTGGCTCGCGCGCGCTGCCCGTCTGACGCCTGCTGGGAGTCACGTGTCAAGCTCTTACGCAGGATTGGCCAGCAAGTGAACGAGGGCGTGGCTTATTGTTCTCGCATTAGGAATTAGACTCGTTTCCCATTATAAAGGCGACAAATTATAGACGAAACTACCATTTCCCAATACAGAACGAATGATTATATTGTACAATGCAATATTAGAAAACACCGGCTAAAATACTCACCTTAACTCGCATTAAGTCTGCATCTTTGGTGGTTTCCTTTTCATAAACCAGGTTCAATATATTTCGACGACCTGGCGCATCGCGGGAAGTCCTCACTCTTTATTCAGTGGTGTATGTTGGGCGTGAGTGGCCACACGGTGGCGCTGCAGGAACCGTCGTCGAGACTTTCCGCGGTCGAGTTTGTTCAATGTCCTTGGAAGTGCAAGTATTTACTATTACTATGGTTTTCGTTTTATGTATTGTGTAAAAACACATTTTATATTAACACTTTGTAACTAATTTAAGAATCTACCTGCTGGCAAACTCAATATTTTATTAAACCATTTTTATTATTACACTGTTTACCATCACATCATGTGATGGTGCTGATGGAATTTGGATCTCTTCATATTTCCTATTAAAGATCAAATTGACAAATTCTCAGTGGGTGGACAAGTTTTCTGCTTCAGAGCTCCCCTGCTTCCTGCTAATGTTCTGGACCCCGGATACTGTGTCAATATTGAAGTCCTGGATAAAGACACGTCTATTTAGCCAGGCATTCCAGTTAAAACCCACATACACTACGATGCTCATCTCACCTAGGCTGTCGTAGACAGTCCACCGGGGCCATTGTTGCACTCGACGTGTACCCAGGCATCTACCACAACCCCTCAGTCCCAGCCACCGAGTCTAATCTGTCTCTCTCGGAGTTCCTCTAGATCCTGGTTCCTGACTTCAAGCTGCTGCTGAGACGAACCAGCATGAGATGTACCAGAGGGTCACCACAGCCACCAACACCATCTTCGGGTGGACCAGTAGCATCATAATGCACTGTCCAGTACCTCCAAACATGGTCATTTTTAAGAAAGGGCCTGCCCATTGTACCAGACTGTATGTGATTTCGGGCTATCTCACAGCGCCTGAAGCAGGCATTTCATTTTGTATGGAATCCCATATTCCCGTGTCAGTAATTGTTCTTCAGCCTTTTATTTTAGTTTTAAAGTAATGAAATTCTTTTATCTCAGAGCCCATATATTACCTCAACCATATATCCTATTCCTAATTTCTGAACATTGTTGTAATTAATATTTAAAAAGTGAATGCTGCTTTTTGTCTTCTCACTCAGTGCAGACATGGCTCTGACGTGCGGGATACTATGTGTTTGTGGAAGCCACAATTAGTGCAGCCATGTTGGGTGACTAAATCCTTGCAGTCCGAATTGGAAACACTACATTTGGGGCCAGTAAAACAAAAGCTGGCATCATGGACAACAGAATATTCCAGACTGATACCGTCTCGTGTCTTTCTGAATGTGTGCTTATGATAATTTAATAAATCCATGTCAGGCAGACCGGACTGTATATTGTGTTAAAGCGCTGGAAATTACTTATACGCAGTGCATGTCTAACACTAACTCTATTTTAAATCTTCAGTTTTCTTCAGCTGCGGACGTAGCTCATGGGATCCCGATGTTATATTTTTTTTGTATTTGATATATTACTCACAAATCAATAAGCAACCTATAAAGTTTAAACAGATCTGAATTGTGGCGCTTTCACGGTTTACGTACACTGTAATGAGAGCATGCTTCTTTTCACACAATACACACACATACACATCAGGCATGTCAGTCACTTTACTCTGTGTTTTTTCCCACTGCCTGATTGGCTGCTTATGACCATAGAGCAGGGACTGTAGTGGGGGGGCCTACAGAGATTTATGAGACATTTCAGGTGACATCCACTTCTTCATGATCAGTGAACTCCAATGTCCTCACACATTGTTTCTGTCCAATAACAATGATCGTTTGTTCTGTTGTGCTGGACAATCTGTAAAGATCGACTGCATCTTTTACCCAACTCATCAGTAAAGGAGTGATCCTGAAAGCACACACACATACACCATTGTGGTGTAAGATAGAATGTTGTACCCACTGCACACACACACAAACACACACAGCTCCCCCTCAGAAGCTGAAGAGAGCTGGTGTCACATGTGTTCTGGATGGTTCTGCAGACAACTGATGAATTCTGTGACTGGACGTCTCTCGTAACAGATCTGGTATACGGCGGAAAAGAGAGGAAATCTGGAAAAGGGAAATTTTGACTTCATCTTCTGCTTTGAATCATACCTCACAGTCAACGTACGTGTGCGTGTTTCTTACTTGTCCACAAGCCCTTTGTTTTTGAGGATGAGGTGGACCTCTGCTGCTGTTGCTGGACCCTGAAGCTTCTGTCCATTGAGCATCTCCTTCTCCAGCTGCTCCAGAGACTGGAAACACCAATAAACATTGCATGTACATACTAAAAGAACACACACTGTCCCCTTCCAACATACAGCACGTTACACATTAAACAATGGCAACTCATCTGTTACTTCCTGTTTCTAACCTTTCCGGTTTTGGCAAAGGCCTCTGAGACTTTGCGGTTGCGTCCACCATAGCAGGTGGTGATGAGGTCAGCCACACCGCAGCTTTCCAGGAAGGTGGCCGAGGAGACAGGCCCAGCAGTGCAAAAAATTCGAGCAAAAGCGATCATCTCCATCAGGCCCAGTCGAATCACTGCTGCTTTCGTGTTGTCACCAAAGCCCAAGCCATCGCAAAAACCAGCTCCTACTGCAACAATGTTCTGGAGAAGATAGGAAGGCCTTATGTTATTTTATTCGCTCTTTTATCCTGCAGATGAAATGATCCCAGAGAATATCCCATTTATGTATTAATATGAGAATCAGAAGGATTGTGAATGTAGCAGACAGCAGAATGTTCAGGTCGCAAATATAAGGGTAGAGATGATGGTCTTTCGCTGCACATAAGATGCTTATGTATATTACATGTGCAGAAATGTTACACCTTTAGAGCTCCACAGATCTCCACCACGTCAGATTCCTCCACCACAGTCACCCGAAAGTTACTGGTCTGCATGAGCTCCTTCAGCAATGCCCCGTCTGTCTTATTCTTACAGCCTGCAGACAAAAAGAGCGATCCAGATTCATAAGGCGTGATGATGGACTTCCAATGCTTTAACTTTTATATATATTAAACACAGATAGAAATATATGAGATTATTATTTAGCATTAAAAAACTACTTTTAAAAAGTGTTTTGTTATATAGAGGTACTATACAAATATTACAAACTAAGATGCAGATGTGTGGGTGAGGAAGTGTGTTTGCTGCTAATCTTACCAATTGTTGTCTCGCAGAATTTTTCATCTGCAACCTCATTGGCAATGTTGGCACCCATTAACACACTCATATTGATGCCCAAGTTCTCCTTAATGACATCTGATATAAGCTTCAGGCCATCTGGGCCCTCATCAACTCCCTTTGACACACAAACACACAGACAGTTGAGTCATCAGTTTACGGTGACTGTGTGAGAGGTGACTGTGTGAATGTAACACACATGACCTTTGCCTTCGGACATGTGTTTCCTCACAGTAAGCGGCATCTGAAGATATGGGATGGTGTAAGAAATGAAGCTTAACCACGGAGGCTACAGCTCCTCAAATAGTGTATGATCCACGTATGCTGCCCCCAATGCAGAGGGGAGAGAGAGGTTGTTCTCTGGTAATAATTATCTCAGGCTCATTAGAGGTAGACCGCTACACATGGCAGATGGTGCCAGCTCAAAAACCACCAGACAACCTATGCATTCAACACATTGTGCAACAGAAACCGATGTCCTCTGTTATCATGATAATATCACAATCAGCACCTGATTGCTGTGTGTACACTGGCCAGGTTTATAAAGGTTTTATAGATGTACCTTAATGAGGGACAGTCCGAGTGCACTGCATTTGATTTTCCCTCTAATGGTGTCACACACTTTTCCAATGAACTGGTGTGGGATTACAAAGACAATGATATCGGCATCACTGGCTGCCTGGACCAGGTCAGGAACTGCCACCTGAGATAATAAAAAACAACAGAGATTTACCCCATGTATCAAGCAGCATCCCGAACAGACGTTTTCATACATACCACATTCTCTGGAAGCTTCCGACCCGGCAAGTACTTCACGTTCTCATGCTGCGTGTTGATGATCTCGGTCAGCTTCCGACCAGCCACCATCTCCTCAAACACCCACATGTTCACCGTGTTGTGAAACCTCGGGTTCTGTTCCACATTGGCACCCACTATCTTAGCAATGGCCGAGCCCCTGCATATGAACAGATGAGCCATCAGACCAGGAGCCCTGAGAAGACCCTCTAGAAGGGCTGCACGAACTTGACATCAACTAAGCGCCCACAAGCCTAACTGAGAACATTTACCCACATGCACACAAGTCAAGATCAGAACAAGGTAGGGGACAGGATGTCTTCTTTACCTCTTCAGTATTCAACATGGTTCAGCCAGGTGAAGAAACAAAGTAGTGGAGATCTTAACTCCCCTAATTAGTCAGACATTAATTGATCAGTTACTACCTGTTTATTCCCGATAATGTCACATTTGCTCATGATTATATGAATGTTACGACTGACTAATCCCAACACAAAATGCTTTTGTGCACCACAAACCTAAATGCACATTTTTATTTCAGCTAAGATTAGTTTAGTCAGGATTTAATATAATCCGAAGTCCAAGGTCTAATGTCCATCTCTGTGTTAACAAACCACGGCCTTTGGATTGGTAGTAGTCCCGTCCCCTTCAAACCCCACTCACTACCATTGTGTCCCTGAGCAAGAAACTTAACCCTGAGTGTCTCCAGGGGGACTGTCCCTGTCACTACTGATTGTAAGGCGCTCTGGAAAAGGGCGTCTGATAAATGATGCCAATCTTTCATGACTGCAAATCTGTTTTTTATTATTATTAGAACACAGCTTAGTTGGCTGGAATGACAGAAGCCATTGCTCCCATTTACTGAAGGATCTGTGTGAGACGCCACAGCAGCCAGAAACCTGTCTGACTGACCATACTGCATTCCACAAAATGTAGTTACCAGGCTGCATTTCAATAAGTCTATATAGTTACTATGAAAACATTTTGCAGTTCTGAAAGATTTAAGTTTGCTTAATCCCAGCATCAAGATTGGCTAAAGAACAGTCGCACCAGCCTTACCAGTTCCCGGAGCCGACAATACACACTTTCCTGGGTGCAGCCATGGTGGCTAAAGTTTCATCTGCTGAGCGCTGGCGTCCAGCTGAAATGCGCCACCAACTTCGGCGGCCTTTCACCGGGAAACGCCGAGACCACGCCCCCCTCTCTCATTGGCCAACCGCGGGGAGACGCGGTTCCGCCCAGATGTGGGCGGGGCTGGAGATGATTGTTTAAATGGAGAAGCGCCGCACGTCGCTGGCAACTCATTGCAATGGGGGGGGGTCCCAGAAACGTCCTCACAGGTCTCATCCACTTCCTTTCATCCTCAAACCACGATTCAGGGTAGTAGCCTAGTGGGTAGCACACTCGCCTATGAACCAGAAGACCCAGGTTCAAATCCCGCGTACTACCATTGTGTCCTTGAGCAAGACTCCATGGGGACTGTCCCTGTAACTACTGATTGTAAGTTGCTCTGGATAAGGGCGTCTGATAAATGCCGTAAATGTAAATGTACCCTGAATTCCGAATCACAAAATTCCAATTCTGCAAGGGGATGCCTCTCATACATGCCTCTCTCAGAATAAAAATGCAAAAATTCTTGGTCCCATGATAGATTTTAATAGGTTTTGTTGCCATTAACAAGAAAACAGAACGGAAAATATAATACACGATTGTTCAACTGAAGCGTGATTAACACAAATCTTCTTTAAAAAAATTATCAGGCAGTATTAATGGCAACTGATGAGCTCTAACTAACCACTTTTACACCCATTTTTTTAATTATTAACACAGAATACACTGAAAATCACATTGAACTTGACAAAAGAGAGTTCATGCTGGATGACAGTGCTGCTGCTTGTTTTCTATCTGGACATCATAGATGGGTCAGGGTAAACATGTGATCTAGTTTGTGTTTATTCCTCTTAAGATTTAAAAAGCTTCACAACACAATCATCATAACACTCACGTGCTGACTGAAGGCTATGACCAGTGGTCTGGTCATGGGGATGGCAGTGTTTTTCAAGTTTGGCCTAAAATGCCATAACCAAGTACATGCATACACACCCCTGCTGACACAAGTAGGCACTCACACAAACATGTCAGGTCACACAGCATTGTACACAAAATGTAATACTATACCATGCTGTTTCCAGTGCAATTATTTCCCAGTATATTAAACTGTGCATACATGATCTTCACAGAACATGCTAGAGCATGATGCATCATCAAGCTCTTTTAAAATGGAACTTCTGGTTGTGAAGAATGATTAAAACTCTACAAAACATCAATAGCCAGAATAGACATCATACTTTATGATCACCTTTATAGAACAGGTCCTTCAACTCTTAGAACAGAGCATCTTCAATGGAAAACTTTTCTGTTACTCCACCACCAGAGCATGTGCATACTGTCCTATTGCGCGCTGTCTGGGACAAATCTAATGTGATGAACTTACTCTGTTTGGCAGAAGTAAAAGGGGATCATCAGATTTTAGACCGGTGATTTGTACACATCTGTGTGTGTGTATATACTGCATATCCCTTTTACACTCAAATATCTTTACAGCAAAATAACAAGTAGAATCTGGTAAGGATTACATTCTTAATTGCATAGTACCAATATTTACATTGACTTGCTGAAATTTCTGATGAATTGCAAGAGATCTGAGACAGCATGCTCAGCCAGGGAGGATGAGAAAAATAGACTCCACATGGATGTTGCTTAGCAACAGGTCAGGCTCATGTAATTTTGTGTTTCTGGCTGTTGGACATCTGAGGCACAGCCATGTGAAGAGGCGGATTTGATTATTTGTAGAAATTGCAGAGCTTATCTTGTAGCATGGCATATGCAGGCTTCCTAGGAAAATCTCGGCGCTATAATTAATTCATCATCCACAGGAGGTGGTCGTGTACGGTGAGATATCATGACTGCCGATCTGTGACGGAACAGTGACATTGTGACTGTAAACAGTGTAATAAGGTGGAATGATATTTAAATTTCACTCTAATGTATTCCTTTCAGAATGGCAGTTTGGAGCTGTGTAAAGCAGATCACTTCACTTTTCCTCCAGGTACATCTTCAGAACAGAACTCCAGGTCTGACCATGTGAAATGTCTATAGAACATGGGAATTCTGAGCCTGGACAGGTTGACTAGTCTAAAGGATTCAGACAGCACATGACTGAACTGTGTGAGACGGGTCTATCTTCAGCGACCTCACAATTAGTGATAATGAGTGACGTGACATTTCACGTCATCCAGAGTCAGCATGGCACCTGGGCTGTTGCTCTTGCCACCCTCATGGCTGCGTTCAGAACAACGACACAGTTTGTACTTAATCACCTGGAGAAACACATACAAAAAACATATACATAAGTAACATAAAGTAACATAAGAGATTTCGAATTGATGATTGGTTGATGGCTTGTCGGACCTCGTAGAGATAATCAAACAGCTCCAAAATGGTGAGGATGCTGGCTCCAATGAAAAGTCCCATTTGCCCACCAATATCACCTGCAACAGCACAGACACAGAATGAATTACAGCACAAATATACTGGCACACGTCAAACACAAGGGACTCACCCAGTAAGCCTGCTATTTCATACGCTTTCTTCTGCTCTATGGTCTCATAGTTCAGAGCCTCAAAGAAGATATCCAGGACCAAAATATTGTCCCTAAGTCAGATATATGCAGTTTAAACAAATAAAACACACAATATTCCTGAGCCATAATATTATCAATACAATTTGTTTAGAGAGTGTAAACCACACACACACACACACACTCACAAACCACACTCAAAGCTACTCACGAGATGTACTGCTCCGACTTGTTGAACTTCTTGGCCAGGTATTTGGCTGAGGCCTTGCTGGGGATTTTGACAAAGGACAGCTCTTTGCTGTATCGTGTGGTGTTGCATGGGGTTTCACAGGAGCAGTAATCACGGTCCTGTTCCACCAGGAAGTCTGTTGTGTGGACAGACACAGGTTCAGTCATCAGATGACATGCGTTGCAAGTTACTTACAGCCTGTTCTGCTCATATCCACTGAATGCGGTGTGGTGTCCTACCTAATGCTGGGTAGGCACAGTCTTTGTAGAGCTCTGGGGTGCAGTATGGAGCATCACCTTTAGGGGGGAGCAGAGAGTTACATGACCAGCCAATGACCGCCTTGGTCCACCGAAACCCATATTGTCTTCGGTTTAAAAAGCTGATTAAACTACAGCTGAAATATGAACTATTGCTCCCATATGAGCAGTGCCAACGCATCATGTGGCATGTGACACAGCGAGGGGGATCAGCCTAAATTTAGGCCAAGAGTTATGAATAAATGTTCTTCCATTTTGTAGCTTAAACTGTATTATTTTCATAGTTTACTTTCATAATGTATATAAAGAAAAATGTAGACATGCAGGAGGTTAGATGTAATTGGCCGTGATTATAAATATAGTATAACTATAATGGGGAAGTTTAGCCCATTCTAGAAACACCAACACTTGCTACTAGGAGATATTCAGGAGACATATCCTTAAACGATATATTGTGGCCTACCAGGCATGTGGACCATGCGACAGTTACAGCTGTCCACAAGGTAGCGGGTCTGGCAGTCGAGGTGGCATGCAGTGAGACTGTAGGACTGAAAGAATTCCGGCTCCACCGGCGTCACCTTGCACTCCCCCCATGGAGGAGGCAGGTAGACCAGCTGCACAAAGACAATGAAATGTCACTCCAACACACAGAAGTGGAGGCAGACTGTTCTGAGAAACCATTCCAGTATTCTCACATAACTGAAATGTTATTATGATAATTATGTCATTTGCCAAAATCTGTGTGTGCATGTGCTCACCCTTTGTTCTTGACATGAGACAAATGTTTGGAACCCAGGTGCCACACCAAAGCCCTGCTGGTCTATAGACGGGGGCTCTTGCTGACTGTGAATCTGAACTTTGACCCCAGCTTCAAATGATGTGTCGGCTTTGCAGAGTATAATTGAGACAAAGTTTAAGAAGGAGAGAGAATCTCATGATCAAAAAGCAAACAGTCCATGGCCTACATGCGCACACACACACACACACACACCTGTTTGACCCCATGTGGGCAAGTACTCGTCCTGCTGTATGTCGAGCATCATCTCCAGGCCATTTCCCATCCCCCCCTTCACACTGACCCGTGGTCTTTCATCATCATCCCCTCCATTAAATGTGTAACATTTCCCATACCGTGTGAGAACCTGTGAAACACACAAAATCACAACATTTACAGAAACACACAGTTTCAGTGTTAAAACTGCGACTCACCATGTGACATGGAGTGTGTGTGTTTTTGAGTGAGAGATCACTACGCTCCTGCAATGGATGGCCAGGTGGAGTGGTGATATTGGACTTGAACTGCTCCTCAAGAGGTGAGTCAGTCTCATAATGTCCAGGAACAGACAGCAGCCACACGCTAGTGGGTGTCTGATGAAGTCTGTGCCAGGACCAGGCGAATTAATTATGGAATAGAGCATATCATTAGGACCGGTGTTAGTAGTGTTCTGAATACTGTCATTCATCTAAAAGTTCTTTTGATTCTCAGCTTTTTGTATAAAAAGTATATGGTCCCCCCAAACTTATTTTGGAATTTGGACAATTATTAATTTATTGTCTCCATCCATGATACACAGTTTAAAGACACACTGTTAAAAGTTATGAAGGCTAGGTTGGAAAAGGACCACTAAATCCTCCATTATGAGTGATGATAGCAATTTAGGAACATTAAAATGACAAATAATAGAAGACTTAAAAAAAGGGAAATTTGGGAGATTAAAAGTCTGTTATTGTTATTAATTTTCTACTGTCAAGTCTCGTGTTTGTGGGAAAAGAAGGCACAGAAGGAGGACACTGTAGCACAAAAAGGGATTTATTATACAACACAAATGAACCCAGCATGAGGGCCAAAACATAGGGAGCAAAGGATAAACACGTCCACTTCCACGTCAATTACGCAATCTTGTCCTGCTGCATTCTGTTCCCTATTAACAGGACTATAATCATGGACGCCTAATCAGTGACACTTTCAAAAAAATAAATAAAAAATCAAAATGTGTCACGTACACAGTCATACACGGTATGATATGCAGTAAAATGCTTTGGCGACTGCTATAGACCTCAATATTGCAAATATACAATGAAAACCAATATTCAAATGTTGCGAACATAACCAAATATTACAAATGTATGTTTTTAAACATAAAATATGTGTAATAGGTGCTGGAGTGTATTAGAGTTCTGTCCTATGAAATGAAAGTGGTGTTGAGAGCTCGTTTAGCCTGCGGGAAGAAGCTCCTCCTCATTCTCCCTGTGTTAAACTTCAGGGGGTGGAAGAGAGAATAGCAGATAGAACAGTCCATTGTTGGGGTGGCTGAGGTCCTTCACTATCTTCCTGGCCATGGTCCAGCACCGCTTGCTGTAGATTGATTGAAGGTCAGGGATCTTGGTACAGATGATGCGTTCAGCTGATTGAACCACCCTCTGTAGGGCCTGTTGAGATGTTTCCCGTCAGGATGCTCTCTATGGTGCAGGAGTAGAAGTTCCTGGGCACCTTGGAGGGCAGTCTGAAGTCTCTCAGGCACCTGAGGTGGTAGAGATGCTGCCGGGCCTTTTTCCCCATGGTGTTGATGTGACAGGACCATGACAGGTCCAACGTGATGTAGACACTTGCCCATGATTAGAGCCTTTTTGTCACGCTGATAGCACCCAGCTGCACCCAGCCCCGTTGCGTGCAGGTCAGGGACCTCCTCCTTGGGGACACCTCCTGGGGGATGGGAGGATAGGAAACAGGGGCGACACACAAACACAAAACACACACTGACAAACAAAAGCGAGGGTAGTCTCCTCCAGAAACTGGGGCAGGAGAGGTGAAGCCGGGGTCCTCAAGCAGCCCCCTCACTGACACCCCCCTCACTGGCATCACCGGAGGGCGGCTTCTTGGCGCTGATAAGGGAGGCAGGTGGCTGGCAGGCACGGCTGTCTTGGCCTGCAGTGAGCTGGGCGCCTTGTTGCTGGTGGTGGGTGTGTGGTTGAAGTCGCCCCTCTTCCTCCATCTTACCCCTGCATAGCCTTCTTCCTCCTCGCGTTCCACCTCACTCTCTTCTCCGTCGTCGTCACACAGGGGAGTGGGAGGGACCAGGCGGTGAGCCCAGGATGTGGCAGTGAGTGTGGAGAGCGCGTACCCCGCGCCATATCCCCACCAATCCCCGACGTGGGCATGTTGCCGGTGAATGCAGATGTCCCGTCCCGACAGGGCGTGCTCAGAGGGGAATGACACCCCTGCGCCCAATACCCACGTAACCACATTGTCCTCCTCCCTCCATCCACTCACATACAGAGTGCCTTCTGGATGAGGTGGCAATTCTTCTGCAGAACCTGGGGGTCGTGACCTTCCCCCATGGACGACCCTTCTCCACGGCTGGGGTTCTAGCGCTCCTTGCTGGCACCCGCCGCCATCACGACCAGGGGTGCTCGGCTTACCCACTCGTTGTCTTCTCCTCTGCTTATTTTTAAATGCGCTTCTGGTCAGGTCTGTTGCATTCTGTCACGTCTCAGGGCTCAAGGGGGACGACTGTGCAAAATCGAGGTATTGTAGCAAAATGGGATTTAATAACAAAGGAAAACAGCACAATGGCCAAAACAAAGTTGTTATATTGTCAAAAAACAATGAGCAGTAGAAGTAATACATAACAATATATATTTAATAGCTGAACAAATAAAATACAATTTAAGATATTATATTTTAATATATATTTTTCAATACACTGTCACATAATGCTGTTACAGCAGAAAATAAAGTGGAGAAAAAGTGAAAAGATGAAGTCATGAAAAGTCAAGTTATGGTTATATCAATGCTTTTGACATAAGAGCAGACCTTAAATTGGACCCAGTAGAAATCCCACTTCCCACCAGCAGCACCTCCCCACATGCAGACAAAAGAACCGGGCCACCCAGCACCAGGACTGCCAGCTGCAGCAGGGACTGGCAAAGGCCATCAGAGCATCGTACCAGATTCAGGAGCACCGACAAAACATGAGTGTTGCCGCAGCCCTGGTGGCACCCCCACAGGCTCATGAAAAGTCAACCAGTGTCCGCCAGTCCGGCCCACTCCCACGTTGTAATCAGTCATTACCCAGACACACTCTATCCCGTCCAATTGCAGACGTCCCTGCTTCAGTCCAGGCTTCATTTCAACTACCACCCTCAAACCGGTGACAAGAAGATTACGGCAGTCGCCAGCTGGCTTGAGGACCAGGCGTTGCTCTGGCCGACTTTCCTGTGGGACATTGATGACCTGGCGCTTTTATGCTCACTTAAGCTGCTTTTGAAAATATGTTCCTTGCAGTTTTGATGCTGGGTCATGATGTTGTAGGACAACTGTTCCACATCCGCAAAATGGAGCACCCAGCAGCAGAACACGGCCTTCTTTTCTACCATCTCAACCTCTGCTGTCGCTCCCGCCGAGCCGATGGACCTCAGCCTCTTTAACCTCAGGTGGGTCACATGCAGTATCCTACAAGAACGGAACTGACCTGGAATGGCTATCTGCACAAGGTAACACACCACATTGGCCATATCCCCAGCTCTGCTCCTAGCTCCTTCTCTTTGTCTTTCTGCAAAAGCGGTGCCACAGGTGGATCATCTTGCTGCCCATCCTTAATATCGGGGGGCATAGGAAACCCTAAAGGCAACTCTGTCTTGGTACTCCACAAACTCCAACACTGTGTGAAGACCCAGTAGAAATCCCACTTCCAACCAGCACCACCTCCCCACATGCAGACAAAGAAGCGGGCCACCCAGTCTTCTCTGCCTACGAGTTTTATGAGTATTCATAAAGTGATCAAATGAAGTAAGCACAGTAGCACAGCACATGGTGCACACAGTGAAATTTGTCCTCTGCATTTAACCCATCACCCTGAGTGAGCAGTGGACGGCCATGACAGGTGAGCGGGGAGCAGTGTGTGGGGAGGGTGCTTTGCTCAGTGGCACATGAGTGTCACCTTGGCGGATCGGGATCCGAACCGGCAACCTTCTGATTATGGGGCCGCTTCTTTAACCACTAGACCACCCTTGCCCCACAAAAAGTATTCCTGGGTACGGCCATCAAAAGTATTCCTGGGTACGCCCCCTCTTGACAGCCGAATGCCGACATTGTCGACTCTTTGGCTCCCAAAGAAACAAAGAGTTCTGAAAGGTCTTGATAAGGCAATCTATCTGTGACAACATTGTTCAAGAGATGTGCTTGTCCATTAACTTTGATATATAAATAGGCTGTTGAATGGTGCTTCCCATCTGAAATGAACACAGCATATCTGTGAATTGTATCTGTGGTTCCGATCAGGCTAGGTAGAACAAACTTCATGTGCACTAGTTCATCTGTTCACTCCCAGCATATATGAGTGCTTTAGCTCTGGAGCTCTGCCAGCTGCAGTGCCAGCTGTCTCCTGGCTTGACCTTCTGTCATCTGGCCTTGGGGACTACCAGGCTGAGCACGGCAGAACAGCTTGAGTCCCAGTGGGTGAAGCACACACACCTGGCCAACCACATGATTTCTCAGACCAGGCCACCCAGGGCTATAATTCACTATGCATTAACTTTTTTATCTAACTTCTTCTGTTCTGTGATTCAGACATCATGTGGCAGCCTGTGCATAACCCACCTGTTATCCTAACGCTGAGAACCTTGTCAAGGTCACTGCCTTTTTTTTTTTTTTACTTCCATTCAATAGCTGTCTTGCTACCCCAAAATTGTACTTTCACTGCCAGGTTGCATTTGACAAAATAAATCTGCACTGGCATTTGTGGCATCAGTCTCTCACCATTTCTCTGGCTTTCATTTCACTTTTCCCATTTTTAACATGAATATTTTAGACATCTGCAAAAGCACCCTACATTCAACAGTACCTTACACACATACTGGATATTTGATTTAAAAGAGAAAATTAATCTCACAGCATCCAGCAAATGATGCATTTGCATGTATGACACTGCCTTATATGGGCTATAATATTACTGTTTATTACTAAATTATATTATCTAATGATTCAGAATCGTTTCTTGCCCTGACACAACACTGTCACACACGACCAGGGTTTCGGCACCGTGGACTGAGAATGTCAGCAATATGAAGAGTGCAAAAGAGCTGGTGAGTATTGCTCTTTCAATCTATGAACGTGGATCAGGTCAAAACACCGCAACGTCCGCCAGCATTGGCGTTCAAGTTGTAATACACGTAACAAATGGAGAAAAACCAAGTGGAAAGAGGAAAAATAAGGATCAGAAGTGAGTTGAAGTGACACATTTTCTCTCTCTCTCTCCCACACAATAAGTGTCTTGCCCTCAGCCTGCCTGCCCTGCTCACCTTCCCCTGTCTTCTGAACTCTAGTCTAATGATTGGTCTGCCCTGATCACCCACCCACTGCACCACCACCACCACCACCCCAGAGATCAGATGGTTGTGGAATCTAGAGCCCATTTCACCCGTGTTTTGGGTTGGATCACTGTTGAATTACTCTGAAGCATATTGGGAAGTTCCCAGTGGCATCTGAAACTCATTTTCTGTGAAAGTCCTGGAGGACTAATGCTGTTAGTGATGCTAACACTACTTAAAACACTGTCCCCTAATGAAGTGTTTAATTCACCTCAGGTAGGCTGTTCTAGTTAGGGTCCCGGGCCACTATTTCACTTGTGTACCACCATATTCTGACAACTGTCAAAATTTGTTAGTATTTTATTATTTTTTTTAATGTTTTTTAACAATTTACATCCCAAAAACGCGTTTCAATGCAAGTGATGAAACACCCTGCCCCCCAACACCCCAGTCTGCTGTACTAATCTGAGCTATATGAATAAAGCATGGAGAATTCAGCGCTGCTATTTCTGTATCGGAGCTCAGTGAATCGTCACTTGATCACCACCAGATAATGTGGGCTTATCTTTTCAGACGCACAATTAAAACAAAACTATAGATTTTGTGAATCCTAATTAAAATGATTTTTTTCTCAAATCACAATGTACCATGTGGTGACGCACAAAGTATGATGCGTGGGTTAGTCTGGATATGTATGGTAGAGTTGCAGTTACGGAAGGCGCAAAGAGAACTTCGCCGTCAGCCTTACAGAAATGAATGGGAGAAAGGCCCCAGTTTTACTAGGTGGGTCATGTCTGAAGCAGCACTAACAGTAAAGCTTCATGTAAATTATTCTGGGCTGTTCAGTGTAGGGACTCAGCCTGCACTCCACACAGCTAGAGGCGTTGTTCTGCCTAGAGATGTTTCTTTACAAACGTTCTGTAGGTAAAAGTTTCAATATACACTATTATAATGATATGTGTTATTTAAGCAGATTTTCCAAGCAATGTCTGAATGGAAATCGTGTGTACGATAGTTACGCTTATAATATGATCATTTTAAAGTGCTGGTACGATACTTCATCATTTAGGATCTGGCAACACTGATGCCGTTTTGTATGAATGATGAGCACTTAAAAGTTTAATTTCTTTATTGAATCTTGTGGATGGAAGGATGGAAGCTTCTTTAGACAAGGCTTTATTTCAGTTTATTCATCATTTTGGTGAGCTGTATTAGTTATTGTATATATTGTTTGTGTTGTTCTGTGCCACATCGTCCATCAAACAACCACATTTGGACCTCCTTGTCACCACTCCATCCTCACACTGTCACCCCTCAGGTTTTACTGCCTCATTTTTGCTCACCTTTGCTCACCACTGCCCCCAAAACTGCCCTTTATGAGGAAAAAGCATGAAAAGTAGAGGAAGCAGCAATATAGAGCACATAATATGTCCTGACGGGACTAAAAGGAAGTTCAGAAAAAAGGGTTTAATAATTGCGCCTTTGAATAATATGAAGAGCCTTTACAGCCTCCATCCAATCTAGATGTAAATGAACAAAATATATGACATTTCACACACACACACTAATAGAGTACAGCACAGATGACAGCTACGAAAGGACAGGACCCTTGAGGATCCTTGTCCACAGGGGGAATCTCCTCTGAGATACAGATATAAAGTGAGAGATGGTCCCATGGCATGAAGGACATCTTTGACTTATTAACAGCAGCAGAACACGGGAGAGGGGGGCGGGTAGTAAATTAGTAAAGTGGCTTCAGAGTAGTAAAAAGCAAAGAGAAATACCCCCTGGATCTGTATAAAAAATCTTGTGGATAAATTAAAAATCCACCATTTTTTTTAATTAAGCCTTGTTTCCTTTTTGTCCAGATCAGTTGATCAGATTCAAATGTCTCAGATCCCATTGTTTTAGTTTTACCTGACTGACAACCAGGAAGAAAAATGTAATATCACCAAATTTTGTAACTTACTGTGATTTTTTTCTACATTTGTCCTCTATCCATGGTATTACTATGGCCCAGTAATATAAACCAGCCATACATTATCCGTCTATCCCTCTGTTGTAAAGCCAGTTTGATATGACTGTATAATATAAAATTAAACAAGAATAAGAGGAAGAGGATGCTTAGGAGAGTATGAAATTACGAAATTACTGGTGGTCTATCTGCTAAGTTGTAAACCTACAGTGAAGAAAGAGTTTATGAGAGCTGCCATGAAATAGCATAGTCAGGTCAACAATGGTAAATGTAATTCATTGCTGTGCTTAAGTAGTTTGTTTGTACATCTGTACTTTACTAAATATAGTTATATTAAAATTGTATTTTAATCTTGCTCTATTTAACCCAGTCAATATAGTACAAGTAAAATAGACAAAAGCAACATTTTCTAAAGTAAAACCCATACTTAAAACAAGGATATCTTATTATTACATTATTCAGAGCCTGCCCTAGCAAATTTGGAGCTATAGGCAAGATTTTAGGTGCCCCCCCATACATTCCCCAGCTAGTGTTGACACTCACAAGAAACTGAATAGCTGAAATTCTTTTATTTAAATAAACCAATTGCAAATTAAAAATAAATAATGAATTGTGACCAAGACTACTTCTGAACAGGAGTTGTCAGTGAACAGGCTGTAAAAAAATGAAGGTTGTAGTTGTGGGTGTGGTGGGGCTGGGGGTCCACAAAGATCGCGCATGTGCAGATGGGTTGGGTGGTGAATTCCGCAAAGTTTTTTTTTTTTTTTTTTTTTTTTTTTTTGCAGTATTCATATCCGATGACATAATTAATGTTAATCACCCAGACAAGTCTAAAAAAATCTGGGCACCCTAACTTAGAGGCACTATGCTACTTCTACACAATGTACTTATTAACTTAAAGTAACCATATGCAAATCATTAAACACCAAATACTGCAAACACTTGTTTACTCACCACAAGAGGCGTCAGATTTGGAAACACTGCTCTAATTGAAGAAACTGATTAAGAGCAGGTAGGCTGGCCAATCAGATTTCAAGTCCCTGGCTTAGCCTACCTGGCATCAAAAAGCCGGTTTGGCGGGCATATACACATTTAGAGCATTTGACAATTTACAAGATCACAGTAATCTTTCAAACTACAATAAAAACAAACACTATGGCTAAAAATATAATACACTTAAATTATTAATTATATTACAATGCCACAGGGAGCCTCGTAAGGATGAAAAAGCCAAGTGTTGCAGACCCCTGGTCTAGATCAGAGATTTAAGATAAGAGATAAGATAAGATAAACCTTTATTAGTCCCACAAGTGGGAAATTGCACTTGTCACGGCAGAAAGTGGATAGAAGCAGAAGGTAATAGCAGCAAAAAAATAAGATAAATATGTATCTGCATATATCAAATTTACAATTTAAACAATTTACAATTTAACATAATGTACCAAAGTGTGTGTGTCTGTGTATGTGTGGTCAGCTGTGAGGACTTTGTTTTAGAGTCTGACAGCGGTTGGAAGAAAAGACCTTCTGAACCTCTCCTTCCCACATCGTTGGTGCAGTAGCCTGCCACTGAAGGAGCTGCTCAGTGCTGTCAGAGTTTCTTGCATGGGGTGGGAGATGTTGATCAACAGGGATGACAGCTTAGCCACCATTCCCCTGTCACTCACCACCTCCACTTGGTCCAGAGGGCATCCTAGAACAGAGCTGGCCTTCCGGATCAGCCTGTTCAGCCTCTTCCTGTCCCCAGCGGAGATGCTGCTGCCCCAGCAGACCACACCGTGAAAGATGGCTGATGTCACTACAAGGTCTTTAGGAGTGGCCCCTGTACTCCAAAAGACCTGAGCCTCCGCAGCAGGTACAGCCTGCTCTGCCCTTTTTTATAAAGTGCATTAGTGTTATGAGTCCAGTCCAGTTTATTGTTCAGGTGAACACCAAGGTACTTGTAGCTCTCCACAGCCTCAATGGCCATACCCTGGTCCCTTGTCAGTTCTATGTACTCCCTGTCGTCCCCATCATTGATGAGGCCGACTATTGCAGTCATCATTAGAGTCATATTACTCCGCTGTCATGCCTGTCCATTTTAGAATTGATTTTAATTGGTTTATAATGAAGAGGCACTACCATGTATCACGTGACGCTCTGTACCGGCGTCACGTGATGAAAACGGGAAGACTGTGACAGGAGTCACTTTAACGGAGACAAAGCTCTGGAAAAGCCTCCTTTTCCAGGTGGCATCTGCCAATGTCAATAAGAACTATCTTCAGTGTAAAGTAGAACAAGGAGTCTGGGAAGTAGTGATTTGCCCCACCGAGAGCCCTGATCTCAACATCAAGTCTCTCATTACACAAGAGAAGACAGAGTCCTGTCAAAAATCGTCTACAGACGTAGCAGAAAGAAATGATGCTGTTTTGAAGGCAAAGGGTGGTCACAACAAAGCATTCTTAACTTACTGTTTTTTGCACACCAGCCAAAAACATTTACACAGTACTATACTATATTTTTCTAAAATAAATTTAATAGATGAGAAAAAAAGAAAAAGCATATGAACCTGGAACAATCGGCCTATGTTAAGAATGGCATTTAATGTATAGTCCCTGTCAAAAGTCTTGTCGCTTCTTTATTTTGTAGAAACTCCTGCTATTATCCTGACTTTTAATAAATCAATTGGTGTTAGAAATAAATTAATTGAAATGAATTAGTTTCACTGAAAAAAGATTTATCATTTAATCAAGACAGAAGGGTCAGATTTTGGCAAGACAAAAGCTGTCACCTATACAGAAATTGAACAAATTTACTGCAAATACAAAAAATATATCAGCAAATTAAGTTGTGTTGCTGTGAGAACCAAATGCAATATCTTGTATGACTTCTATCAGCTTGAAGGACTGCACCCATGCGGTTTGGCAAGGATTCATACAATTTATTGATGAAGTCATCAGGAACAGCAAAGAAAGCACACATCCTACGCCACACATGCTCAATGATGTTCATATCTGGTGACTTGGCTGGCCAATCCTGGAGCATCTTGATCTTCTTCGCCTTGAGGAAGTTCCATGTGATGGAGTGATCCTGCTGAAGAATTTGGCCTCTTTTATAGTTGGGAATATAAAAGGTAGCTAAGATTTCTTGGTATTACAGACTATTGATGTTGCCTTCCACCCTGCAGATCTCTCACACACCCCCATACTGGATGTAACCCCAGACCATGATTTTTCTGCCACAAAACTTCACTGTTTTCCAGCATCCTTTTAGAAGGCTGTGGGCCTTGGCAAATGCCACACGGTTTTTCAATTGTCTTTTGTTTAGTGCTGGCTTGTGGGCACTGATTCAACCATGGAGGCCATTTCTAGACAGAATCTGACAAACTGTTCTGGTTGACACAGGGACTTCAGGTGACCAGGTATCGTGGAGCTTTGCTGAGGTGGAAAATGGGCTGGCCTTGGATTTTAGGACCAACAAATGGTCCTATCGAGCTGTTGTCTTGCGAGGTCTGTCTGACCTGAGCTTATCAAAAACATCTCCAGTCTCTTCAAATCTTTTTTTTATCCTCTGTATTTGACACTGAGACACATTGAAGGTGTCTGCCACATCAGCAGTGGATCTGGTCTTCAGCCTCTTGATAATCAACACTTTAGTCTCAGGGTGAATCTTAGTCATGTTTGCAGAGGTTGCAGTTGATGCGAAGGTCTAGTGTTCTGGGGTTCTAATTGATCTATTATTAGTCACAGGTGAAGCTCATATGACAAGGACACAACACTTATGTCTTTGCAAAAATTGACTCAATGGGCTTTACCAAGCTTTGAATATTTAGAATAGTTTTGTTTTGCACTGAAACATTATTACAAAAGCTGTTGGGAATAAAATGAGCCATTTCTTGTTGGAAAAAAAAAAACCTTTATTAGAAATATATTTCAGCTGCACTTGTACACAAGCGACAAGACTTTTGTCAGGGACTGTACAAATGAAAGAGCATCAGTAAAAAAGGAGAGGCCTTACCTCTTTGAAGTCTTCGGGGCGGCAGTCCGATCCACGGAAATGGCAGGAAAGGAGCATGTCTGTGATGTTGTGTCCTGTACGGTCGTAGAACTCTCGCATATTAAATGGTCTGGGTTTAAAATTTTGAAAATCCGCCTTCAATTTTAGGATTTCCAAGAAGCTCTCATCTACCAAGTTCTGGTCTTGAATTTCATATCTGAGCAAACAGAAAATCATGAAAGAATGGAAGCAGATGTTTACACCTGAATCTTCATTCATATGGGAATAAACAGACAGAAAGTTTACAAATTTACTAAATTATATGCAAAATTAAAAATATCATTTAAACATCAGTGCAGGATAATTGTGGACCACTTTTAATTCCTCCATTTCGGTTTAATTTTAAACCTAAATAATTTCTTCAACCATATTTAATGTAATACAAAATGCAGAAATAAACACCTTTAGCTGCAATAACTGCAATCAGATGCAGTAACAGGACAGGACATTGTGTCTTTGGTTTTTTGTGCCACTCTTCTATGCAAAATTGCTTTTATTCCGTCCAATTTGATGGTTGTCAACTATGAACTGCTCTTTTAAGGTCCAGCCACAACATTTCAGTGGGGTTCAGGTCAGGGCATTGATTCCTTCCATGTTTTGTCCATTGTTTAATTCACTGAGGTCCCAGACTTTGGGGGACTTACACATTTCAGTAACTTTGTTTCTGAAGTCTTCTGGATGTTCCTTGTATCAATGCAAACTTTACTGTGAGTTGAGATGTTTTGCAGGATTTGCTGTATTTGAATAGTCAACATTCTACAGGCCATTCAACATAGCGTGAAACAACGGTGGCCCTGTACGGTAAGGCCGCTCCAACATTGAGCATAAAGTACAAATTACAATGTGGCTGGAACACAACCAGACACCATTGATGAATTTATAAATTATTCAATTTATCAACTACTCAATGTCTCTTTGAAAAGTCAAGGTGGGATACCGTCAGGGCAGTAAGAGGGCTGCACATGCTTAATTATCTTGGTTAGAGAGGAGATTAAATTAAATTAATCAGATCCTGTGAGCAGGGCAACTACAAAGAGAGAGGACCTAATAGAAATTGTCCATGAAATATTGAAGAAATGTGTCTAATATTGAAGGTGAAGGATCAATGCTAACTTGTTATTATTAGACACAATTTGGAATAAAAATGAGCAGTTTTAATTGCTTGGTAGCCCAACAAACCAAATTTTTTTTACAATTTCATCCATTCCTCAAAATGAACTAATTTAACAATGATTCCACTCTTTCCCTTCATATTTTCATCCTTTCATCTTTTAACATGAAACGGCATTCCAAACTTCCCTTTTCTAGTTAGCTCTTGTTAGTTGAGCAATGGTGACAAATAAAAAAAAAACAAACAAACGAGGGATTATCCTTGTTGTCTTCTATCGAGGAAGAGAGATCTGCAGATCTTATCGATGTTTGATAATTTAACCGTAGAAGTGGCTCGGCACAAAGTATCTACTGCAGGAATGTACACTTTTTGACATAATGAAGACCAGACGAGATGCAGCGTAAATGCTGGTCATGTGAAGATAACTAATGAATGTTGGTGAAATAAAGATAGACTAAATATGGTGTACAAAATAAAAACTATACTAAAACATCTCTTCAAAAAGGGAAACTTGATGTGTAGTTTAAAAACATGGAACAAATCCCTGTTTGGAATGGACTGTCAAGTCTATAAGTTAACAATAATATAATAATAAGATAACCTTGTTTTTGTCTTTTTAGAATTATGAAATGTTGGTTTTGTCTGTTCTACTATGTACTTGCACTATATTGACTGGTTTAAATAGAATTGCTAAAATGACCTCCGATTTATTGGCTGCATTAAAACTATACTAAAAATGAATAAAGATAATTCTGACTGAAATAAGACTAAAATGCTTTTTGTCGACCGAAACTGAACTGAAACGAGTGAAATTGACAGGCCGCCAGAAACTATTACGATGCAAACTTTGCTGTTCCACCTAATAAACATCAAACGGGTTCATCACCACCGCTCCCAGCTTCATCCTGGTCCTGATGCGGCAGCCCAGGAGATGGCTGGTGTATTGGTGCGTGAGGATGAAGAAGAGGAGCACCTCTGGTTGAGGAGCGCCAGCAGCTCCCCCGCGTGGTACAGGTCGTTGCGCGTCAGCCTGCTGAGTCGGAAGGAGTTGAGGTTGCAGAAGGTGACGGCGGGGAACACCATCGCGGGCGTCGTGGCCTCGTCCAGCCGGGTGACGTGCGGGTACTGCAGGTAGAACCGGACCCGGTCCGCGCACACGCACAGCAGGAAGGCGAGCGAGCCGAGGAAGACGAGCAGCCACAGGCAGCGGCGGACGTTGGCGCGGCCGTACGCGAAGATGTGCGCGATGCCGTGCAGCGTGGACGCGTTGGCGAACGCCGCGATGGGCGGCGGCTGCTCGCGTCCGGCCTCCCCCGGCGCCGCGCTCAGGTTCATGACTGCTGCCACAGCCTTCATCAGGCAGAGCGGCGCAGACTTCCGGCCCCGCCCAGCGACGCGCCGAGGTGGCGAGGCCCCGCCCACCGACACGCCCCCGCCGCTCCCATCGCTATTCATTGTTTAATAGGTGTGACGGTGGTTCAACCCAACAGGGCGAGGGCTGGTGGTGAAGCATAATTAATATGTCAAAATGTTCAATGCTTATCTGTCTTGTATCTAGACCATTAAAACCAGCAAATCTGTGGTGTACCAGTACGTTTTGCTTTGTTTTTCATGAAAAATCCAACATTCACACCCGGAACGATTCCTTTTCAGGGGCGGAATGTTTGTACATCTTTAAAACAAGAATTGTTACACATGACAAATATTTGGGGTTTCCACACAGGGGCACTTCTCACTTCGTATCATTGTTCGGTTTATCAGTGCCCTCTTCAGCTCCTCCAGAAGATCTTCTGTTTACCCCTTGTAGGCAGTTTAGCAGCTTGACCTGAAGGATCTGTCTCATTTCAGGAAGAGTTTGACACCATCTGACACCACCCACAGCTTCTGATTAGGAAATTTGGATGCATTTGTTCACTGTTAATTTACCATTAAATTATATAAACTGTAATATTATATTATATAAACTGATTCTGCGTACTGACCTCCTGAAAATAATGATTTTGTTCCAATTTGGACCATTCAGTCCTGCAGTCCCAGCAATAACGGACATTTACACAATGGTGTCCCAGCAATAACCCCAGCCATCCTGCACTGTCACTTTTTACTCTCCTGCCATCAGGCAAGAGACTCAGCACAATTCACACATGCACAACACGATTCAGGAACAGTTTCTACCCCAGTAGCCATCAGGTTATTCAACACACTGTGGTTCTGTCTCTATGAGCAATAACTTACGATTTACGATATATAACTTACTTTACATTATGACACTTTAAATTATGCGCATTCACTTTATGCAACTTAGCCTTTTGTGACATTTATTGCTGCTGCAATATTGTCTTCTATGTCTTCTGTGTATCATGTCCTATGTTCTGTCTGTGTGGGAGGGGTTTTCAAGTAAGAATTTCCTTGTGCTCTGTACGCTGTACTTTGTACATATGACAATAAACTTCAACCTCTAGGCGGAGAAGAAATTGTCGGAAGCTTTATTCTTGTGATGGAGATCATTAACATGACCTGAATGGTCCTATGCTACCTTCCGTTGATACAAAGGAGGAGTGGATGTACCTTCATCCACAACTAATTACAAAAGACCTGTTCAAGCAGCTGAGTGTGAGCTCCAGCACGTGTCCTAACCCAATATGTATGGGAAGGAGACCCTTGTCATTGTTTATTTGGGTAGTTGTGGATTTTACAGTTAGAGCAGTAATATCACAAACCTGCATTGAAAACTAACCATAATATATTGTAGCGTTGGCAGCCAATAGGGCTCACCTAATTACCATAAGGGCCGCCTCTGGGGTTAGTGAGGCAAGGAGTGTTGGGGGATTTAGTGGGCTGTTGCCTGGTAGTGGAGGGTAACAGGAACAGGCAGGGGGCATATAATGATCTTGAGTCACTGCCTCTACTGTTGCCCTGCTATTAATCTCCTGTGCTAGTACTCTGAGCTACTCAGATGTATCAAGCGTCTCTTCTCTCCCATCCATGGAGCCTGTTGCTACAATATTATGTGAAAGAATTTTGTCATTCATTATCATCATCATTCATTCATTCATTGTGATCTCGGTCTAGATCACCCCCCTCCCCCTGTGTTTTGGGGTAAGTTTTAAGATATCGTGCCATATAAGAGCACGAGGAACCACTTTTTGTGGTAGAAACAGGGGAATCAATGTATGATTCTTGGCAACTTTGGCAATTCCTTTCAATAAATAATAAAAATCATGTCATATGTGTGCCACATTTTAAATAATAAACAGTGCATTGTGTATTTTGTAAAACTGACTGATTTAGTGTAGAACATGGCAGACTACATAAGAATGACTAGGTAGACTAGGCCAAATGTCAACCATTTACAGTCACCAATTAATAGTCATCCATACTCTTTTTTTCTAATCTGTGCATTCAAATCTGCATAGTTTTCAGAGATATTTTATAAAAATGCATTTTGATATTGCAAAATAGCAAATCCATTCAGAGTTTATATTTTTTCACAACAGAGGATGAAGGACCCAGTAGCAAGTGTAAAGTCAACACTGATTCATTACCTTATAAAGAATAAAGCCCCCAAAACACAGCAGAGGTCACAGATCCGATTCTACAGGATTCCGATTCATGATGTAGTGGGGTGGGGTGGGGTGGGTGCAGGTGATAACTGGATTTTAGGGTCAGAGGGATTCTGGCAGGAGGCGTGACAATTTTGAAACTATTATTTCAAGAAACAAGCTCTGTTGTTTTGTGATTGTCATTTTGAGAAAATAAAGATCCTTGTTTCAGTGAAGCAATTTAAAGTAACATGTATGAAACCTGCATTCAGCTGCACTACCCAGAATGTCTGGATAGTGCACATTCTGAATGGATGGAGATAAAAAAAGTTCATTTAGAGCCCTGTTCTGCCAATAAGTCACCACCTGGATGTAAATGAGCAAATGATTACTGCAGTGATAACAATATTTCAGATCTTTACTGATGAAGATATTTTCATTTCTTATGCCAGAAGACACATCCCTTGGTCGTGGAAAAGATGTCACTGGATTCAAGAATAGTTCAACTGTTGAACTACATCAAGCAAAAAAAATACAAGTAAGGAAAAAAAATATTATCCCGACTTTGGAGGTCTTGAATCGTAGATCCTGAGAGAACCATACATTGTTTTGTTTGCTCCAGCCATTGCTTTCCTTGTTCATTGCCTTGCCTTGTTGCATTGTAACAAAACCACAAGGATAATAATGTTTCATTTAAAAACCATCTAACCCCAAACCACTCTCAAGGAAACAGCAGCGCTCTATTCTGTCCACTCAGAGTTAAGCGCACGGACAAAGACGGGCTGCCACCTTGTGGCAGTATTACAAAAACAGCGTGGTGGCTGTTCCAAAATGTATGTTTTCTGATTTAACGGCTTCTTTTAAAGGGTTCTCCTGGAGTGTTACACCTGAAGTCCTGGCAGGCCAAGTCAAGAGGCTGGATGGCCCACTTCCTGGTTGAAACACATTGGAATTCCTGTAATTGAGTTGGTTCCTCAGACGAACAAACTTAGGACAAAAGGAGAAAAGTTTTTTTTAGGAATAGAATCATTCATAAAATAGAATTTATGAAAAGTACTGTAGTGGAACTGCTTCATTAATAAACGAAAGTAAGAACTTTCATGTTTGAATGTTAATGATGTATGCTGCAAACAGGATTAAAAAATACATAAAAACAGTTCCTATCTTCTGGTCCCAACAGGGACACACCGATTTATCCTGTGTGATGACTTGATAATGGCTGATTCGTTATGGCCAATTCGCCTTTCCCATTGGCTTTTAAAGAAGTCGCTGTTCTCCAGCCTTGTCTTTTCATTAAAATGTGCATTAGAACTGTGCTTTATGAGGTTCTGCAGCTGCTGGAGCACAATCATGAACGCGTTACCCACCATTGTTGTATTTGGGGTTACAGGTCAGGCTGGAAGTTGGGCTAATACATCAGCGTTTTCACAAAAAAAGATGCTTTGCCGTTCACACGGAAATTGTACTCTGGAACCCGTTTCAGAAAATGTCCATTCTGTGTCCCATGAAACGGCAATTCCGTGTCAATGTAAGGCCAAATCGGATAGAAAAACGGGTCCTCAAAATCAGCTGCAGGGCCACAGTCTTAACCTTCTGTAGTGCTTACATCCCAGTGCGAATGTGGGAGATAGACAAACAACCTTCAGCTTCTGCACTGGCAGCTACAAGTACCTGGTGATGCGCCACTATCTGATCTTAATAGACAAATACTCAAAGGTACTCTCATTCCTGATATACATTTTTTGTCATACTTTGTAAAAAGGAAAAGAATAAATAGTTTAAAACACGTTCAAAGACCATCCTCCCAGAAACTAAAGTCTATATCATTGAGCCATTGATGCTGAGGGGTTGAGGATCATTTCCTTGGTTGTGCTGATGGTGCTGGACGTTTTGGGGAATGATGGTTTTGAATGCTGAACTGTGTTGTGTTTCTTGTCCAGATTAGATAGACTTGAAGCACTTGGACTTGAAGCATGCTGAGACGGTTGAAGACCTTGACCAGATCAGTAAAACATTTTCAGCACAGAACCTGCACTGTAAAGAATAAAAACATGGGCATGAATTTGAAATAACTTAAATCTGCTTTGAGGCCGGTTGCCTTCAATTTTTACGCTTTCCCATCTTTTTATTTTGCAGAATGTTGTCTGGTCCTGCAGCCTTTTGTGGGTCGACATCGAGGAAAGTTTTCCTCACATCAGCTGGTCAGTGATGGGAGTCGTGGCTTTCACCGCCCACTTGTTGCTCAACACATCAAACTGTGAATAGAACGTGTTCAGCTCCTCAGGGAGTGTTGCATCCCCATTACAGTTGCTGGTCGGAGGCTTGAACTGAGTGACAGGCAAAATGCCCTGGCATAAACTGTCTTTTGTATTGTGGGTCTGAATCATTGGGACGGTGCGAGGAAGGTCGGCTCTGGCTGTTCTGAGTGCAGCTTAATCTTTCTCTTTCTCCCCCTAACACGATATGTAGAAATATAGAAACTTAAAACAAACAATAACCACTGTATGCAGGGTTTTGCAGAAGAAAGTGAGGTAATTAACAGATTTTTATGTTAACAGGAATAATGTTAAATGCATTTTTTTGCATTTAACAGTGTGTGGAGCAGTGTGTGTGGTGACGGTGCTTTGCTCAGTGGTACCTCAGTGGTACCTTGACGATTCGGGATTCAAACCCACAACCTTCCAATGACGGGTCCGCTTCCTTACCTACTAGGCCACCACTTCCCCTTATGACTGTCCTTCTCGAAATCACTGAACCTTTATAGAATTATTTATTAATATCAAATGTATTATTGGTGTAGCATATCTTTTGTGCTCTTCAACAAAGAATCATTATTAGCAGTGATTACCACCATGTGATTACATGAGAGCTTCCATAAGGTCTTCTTCACAAAGTTCGAGAGATAATATACACTTACAGCTAAAGCCCACAAATATGATAAATCCATATATATATTATTAATAAATATTACACATTTGTGTGCAAACATAGAACAGTATTTGTTTTGTTATATGGGTGTAGGAGTACAGCTAAGGCATTTAAACTATTTTCTAATAATAATTACAGGCCCAGTTGTCTGCTATTAAGTTACAGGATCGCTTGCCTGTCAGTGTCTGACAGTGTGGGTTGTGAACCTTTCTATATATTTCTTGCAGAGGGTGGTATTTATCTAAATTATGTTTTTAGGCTCCTAATGTTCGTTATTTATGTTTGATTATTGCACTTTCACCTTAGTTTCCCAAAAGATTTATGCAGCACAACCCTGGCATGTCTGCGAAAACCATAAACTTAACCCATCAAATCTATAAAGACATCCATATATTTAAATAATTTGTATTTATTTGATACTGTTGCACACAGTTGCGGTAGTTATGAAATTTTGTCATGATTGTTATCTTTTCATGTTAATTAATTCGAGACGGTGCTGCTGCTGGTGTTAATTGTTGCACGAGGTCGTTGTGGGGCGAATGTTCTGCTTAGGTGAAAACAGAGTTGGTTGCTATGATACAGGACATCAGCTTGGACCTTGTAGGGATTATGTCCTTAGCAGACCAAGGAGCTGATAAGCATGCCACCAAACATGGACCTTCAACAAGACAGGAAAATCAAAAAGATTATGCAGAAAAGAGAAACATACACTGAAAAAAAAAAAAAAAAAAAAACAAGTATGAAGGAGAGAAGAGTGGAAGCGATAAGGGATGAGCCCAATTCTCTTGTCCCTCTCTCTTGCACCCCAACCCTCCTTTACAACTGTCTCTGCTTTCAAAAATACCCAAGGGCACCCCAGTGGAGCACATGTTGTCTCAGATGTTGTCAGCATGCATGGACGTGTTACGTAAGTACCAAGCACTTTTCCTGTCTCTGTCTAATACTTCCCTATTACTCCACGTACTCGAAAACTAAGGGAACACTTTGTCATCAACACCAAGTCACTTAAGCTTCATGGAACTCAATCTGTCCAGTTAGAAGAAAGAACCAATTAAGAACCAGCTTCACCTTCTTTGGTGTACACGAAAGTGTGCATTAGGACACGTTATCCTTCCTGTGTGATCTATATGTGCCATAGCTAGAAGGTTTCTGTTTCCGCTAGAACAGTTTCAAGTGCATGTAAGAGACCCTGGGACACTGGCCATTGTATAAAAAGCGCTGGAAATGTGCATCAACTCAGGGACAAATGTCGTTGCTCCTTTATATGAGGAGGAAGAGCGCCTCCCCACAAACCGAATTTTATTGTTGTGCACAGTACTCACCAAGCTGAAACAGACTGCAAGAGGACATTAGTGGCCTCTAATGTCCTCTTGTCCAGAACTATGTGACTGACCAGATCTGTCAGACTTCTAGTCACACATGAAAGAGTCTGTGAAAGAGACAGCATGGTCAGTGTGATGCAGCTTGAGTGGTTGGACGACGCCATCGATCATCTCCACATGAGCCTGTTAAAGGTTTATACAGGCACGTGGGGGCCATGCATGCCACTACTGTTTTATTATGAACGGCAGGGATGAGATTCATGGTTGTTTGAACACCCTGCTATTTCACTTTCCATGAGTTTGTGTCAAATATCACTCACGCAATTAACTTATCACCTTATAAAAAGGTGATTTTTTTTGAAGTCCAAGAAACTCACACCATTACATTAAAACATGAATCTCAAGGCATTCCAGCAAGGCTCACTTTCCCCCACTATGTGCCACTACCAACACCAATTACTTGGCCAAACACTTACACTCAACCCCCTGACCACCATCTTTGGTCTGGTCCAAAAACAAACATACCTTTAAGATGATCAGTTACAAGTTCTGTCAATGACATTCATATCACTGCCTTGACCTGCCCTTGCACAGACACTGGGGAAGTGTATCTGTGTCCAGAGAGAGTAAGCACACATGAAAAACATGTAGATTAGTCAAAATATTCAGAAATATGAACTTTGAACTTCAAAAAATTGACATCTAGACCACACTAGGTCTTATTATTTGTTGAAAATAAAGTTCCTCTCTCCATGTGTGTGTCTATATATGTATTTATGTATTTAATCACCATTTCCAGCTACCATAGTGATGTACAACATTTAAGATTTTGTGTTATTTCAATGGACAAAGGGACAAAATAAGAGCAAATACATTTGTAAATAACCATAAATGTTTGAATGGTAGAGTTGTCACCAATCAGGCATGATCAGATCTGGAGAATTTTTTGTTGTGTTGTCATGGATCATTTTTGCAGTGTGTAGTATTTCATCATGAGCAGTGGGCAGGCATGAATGTGAGGATGACGCAAGGGTTCCTCAGTGGCACCTTGATGGCCGGTGGATTCAAAACCACTTCCGGTCCACTTTCCGGTCCATGACCTAAGTCCACTTTCTCAGCAGCTTCCTCTTCTTTCAGGTATATGAAACAGACATCCACAGAAAACCAGATATCAGAATATCTGACCAGAATATCAGACCAGGTCCTGTTCTGGTTTTCATATGCCAATTTTTGGTTCTGTTGGCAAGCAGATGTGATGCCCTCTGTTTTTTTTGAGGAATTTGAGCAACAGGAGCTCTTGATTGAATGGAGCGACATGGACTCGCCTTGCCTGCCCATATCCATTTCAACTGTTCACCAACGTACCTTCCTGGGTAGGAAGCAACACTGCACAGGAGATGCAGAGATTATTGCCTACCTGTTTAGCCATCATAATTTGGACATTGGACAATTGTTTGGACAATTGTTTCTGCTTCCAACACAGAACAAAATGTGCAGTTGCTGCCAAATATATCCCACCCAATGGCAAATGCCAATGTAACGAGAGAATCAATGATATTCACTTCACGTGTCAGTGGTCATTATCAAGGACTGTAACCAAAAACAACAAATCCATACTAGGATTTTGTGTCAACCAACCAGTTGAGCAATGAATTCAAGGACCTGCTACCCAACTGCTTGGTTCAATCACACTTGGTCTTTGATCTGAATTTGTAGTTTCAGGTTTACACACGCCCATTATTGGTCAGAAGGTTTTAGCTGATAGGTGAAATGGTCATTCTGGAAATAGAGTATTAGAGCATCAGATATTGAATTCAATGAACAGTCGATGGTCTTACTGTTATGCAAAACTGCAGCAAAACTGCAAAGTTTGAATTAATCAAAAAGATGCAAATCATTTTCTCTGCCAACTCATCATAAGTATTATTATTTTTAAGAATATGCATTAATTTTAGCATTTAAATTGAAGGTGCACGTCATGTGTTTTCATTCAGTTGTATGACAATCAGGTGTCTTCCCAGCATGTGCAAGTCCATGCAGCCAATGAATGATTAAAAATGTTCACAGTCATGTAACGTTTGGTGCACACATATATGTATCATATATTTGATCCTTTATTTAAAATGTGTTCACTTTATATACTTTAGGTCATATTTATAGAGAAAAGGCACCACTTTACAGTATACATACATCATGTGTGTGTGTGTGTGTGTGTGTGTGTGTGTGTGTGTGTGTGTGTGTGCATGTGTGTGTGTGTGTGTGTGTGTGCTCCTTTAAGAGTTGGAACTGTGGGGCCCCTGGCTCTCAGCCCCAGAAATAGGAACAGTGCTGAGAGTTTAACACCATTCCTGTGTAACACCTGTTACACCTGTCTGCTGTGTGTGTGTGTGTGTGTGTGTGTGTGTGTATAATTACAGTATGGCTCATAGCACTGCCAGCTCAGCATCAGGTAAAATAACTGACACGTGCAGCCATTATTATTGTCAGAATAAATACACAATAAGACACCAACCGTTCTTTCTGTCTTCTGTTATATCTCTCCCTCCTTTTTAACACGGTTACACCATTCACTTCCAGTCTTTCTGTCACTCTTTTTCTCTCTTTTTCTGGCTATCTAATTTCGCCTCTTTTCTATATATATCCTGGAGTTTCCATTCTTCTGCCTCCTTGTGCCCTGCTCCCTCCTATTCCTTTTCGTCCATAGGTCTCCCTGTCATCACAAATCTGTCTTACTGAGCTCCCATCTGTCTGCCATCCTTCCACTACACAGTCCTAATAAGGTAGAAGACCCACTGTCATGTTAAATATACCCATAAAACTCCATATTGTATGTGTCATTTCTTCTAGTGCTGAACAAGATCCACCTGCTTTAAAACTCACCTCAGTTGAGCAGACGGTTAACCTGAACCTGATCTACTGACACACATGTGCGTGTTTGAATTGCAACATGCTGACCCTTCTTCACCCAGTCCTTCCAAAACCCAGCCCTCTCATTGTTAACATCATAAAACTTCATGCCAGCATCGTCCTAGCTCACAGCATGAGACCAGTGAGAGGTGAATGAACGTGAATGAGTGAGTGTGAAAGTCAGGTCACACCACCAGCCCCTGAAAATAAACACAAAACTTCAGCAATTGGGCAAAGTTCTCCTGGCCTGCATCGCCCAGGCGCTATTTATACTGGCAAGGCACAACTGCTGCATCTACTGCTGTTACAGGGAGTCGACATAAGCCACCCTCGCCATAAATGCCGTCTGCATGCAGGGGAGCATTTACCACCATACTGCATCACGACAGCTCTGTTGAAGATGTGTGCCTGAAACAGAAGCGTTTTATAGACAGATTGTATACTGTGACAACTGAAGCTGACCTTCCACGCCTAAGCGGCAGACTTAGAAACAAAAATAGAATAACAGAACAGGACATCCTGTATTTTCTATCCATACCAACAACTGAAATCGAATTATAAAGGCAATGAAGAGAATGATTACGTGAGACATGTTAAAATAAAATAAACAGTGTTTGTGTATATAATAGGGAAGGTGTGTGCATACAGTATGGTGTGTGTGTGTGAGTTTGTAAGTATGAGGTACAGGGTAACCCAACACCAATGGTTTATTGAGTTAAATGTCACAGCGCACATTGATGCACATTGACAGGCAGACCCATGCAACCCCCAAAGGTCAAAGGTCAAAGTACAGAAGAACAGCTGAGCTGGAAGATTAGAAGATGCATGTTTGGCCCTGGGCAGCAAAGAAGCTGTTTCTGTCTTTTCAAAACCTGAGAACATCCATCCAAACATGAATCTATTTATCCACCCATCCATCCATCCATCCATCTATCCAAGTTGCACATGGATCTTCTTCCAGGGTCTCTTAGGGCTTCAAAAACTGTACAAGACCAACTTGACAGACGGGGCAAGGACAGCATTTCTTGCTCTCTGTACTGACCACCACTGACCGGTGGGCTGTGGTCTATGCTCGAGTCTTCTGACGTATTCCATATCTCTATGTCTTGCTCTGTCAGGGACATGCATGTTGTTATGCTGACAGACACACACTTGTGACACTTGAGCCATCATTCACCCTCCTAGCCTCCATATTCGACTGAGCGTGCATGTTCCAAAAACAGTGTCCATCCTAAACCTGTCTTTTTCCTTCCCACAGTTGTTACCCAGTTCAACCTATCCCCCAGTGCACACACACACACACACACACACACACACACCAAACAAGTCCCACCCCCACTCTCCAAATTTGTCAGCTCTCGGCCAATAGGAAGACATGGCCGGATTGTGTCCACGTTAGTGGACCTTTGTGTGTCTGTATAAAACTGTAAGTAGATGAGTGACACTGTGCACTCTCTGTCAGTCCAGCACTCCTGAGGGAGAGGGGGAGAGACGGGAGCAGGAAGACCAGGGGAGGCTGAGTTATAGGGGTTGCCGTCGTGTGCCAGTCACACACTTCTGAAAGTGGTGGGTGGGTCGATTCATCTTACTCGTGGACACTGGCATTAAAGATACTAAAGATACTGAGTAGAGAAAAGTACGGACGTATTCTCACTGATCTTCCATTCCCCCTGAAGTCTCCCCCTGAACTGAGAGGATGGAGAACGCACACAGCAAGGAGCCGGCCGATTGCCTGGCCTACTTTGGCGTGACCGAGGCAACAGGTCTCTCGCCAGACCAGGTCAAGAAGAACTTGGCCAAGTTTGGCTACAATGGTGAGATGGGTGACTGAAGGGTGGGTGCATGTGGGTGTGAAGATGGGAGTGAGCTGGTATGAAGACAGATGGTTCAATTGTCTCTAAAATGAGAAAACATAGCCAGAAGCTTCAGAGCTGTAGATTGAAATCAGTAATCAAATATCATTTATTATGTCCTCTGTGACCCTAACATTAAGCAAACATTCTTTTCTGTTTCTATCTGACCCCTGACTGTGATCGTAGAGCTGCCTGCTGAAGAGGGTAAGTAGGTTTTATTCTGACCATAGGACCATAAGTGGCCAAGTGTTCAATAATTAATCAAATCATTAATTTTGTCTTGCTAAACCAAACTGTCTGATCTGATCTCTCAGGTAAAACCATCTGGGAGCTGGTGGTGGAGCAGTTTGAAGACCTCCTGGTCAGGATTCTTCTGCTGGCTGCCTGCATCTCCTTCGTAAGTCGCCTCTCCTCGGATGGGCAGTAGAGTTTATCATAAGTCCAGGAAAAGATAGTGTAACCTTCTCGCACACACTCGCCGCTCGGCCACCAGCCCAGTGTAGCAATGATCTGGACGAGGGACAGATTGTAAGAGCCGCGGAGGGGCCGGTTTTATTGCTGATACACCTGACCCCATGAAAGGCTCATTTCCCAGAGTGACACCGGTGGTGATCCCGGCATACCCAACATTGCTCCAGGAAGATGAACAAAATCTTGTGTGTTTTTTTTTACTTTGACACATTTCCATCTCCCCTCTTACTGTCTGGGGAGGAGGGGTGCTAATGGTGGGACAGCCCCCCCCGGTCCTGGGTCAGTGGCTAGAGTGGCCTTAGAAGGTAAGGACTGGATACAGCTGGGGACACGTTATTTTAAGGTGGTCTCAAGCCAGAAACGATCCCTTTGGAAAGGTTGGGGATGGAAGGAAGGCCTGTCCAATAGCGATACAGAAAGAGAGAGGATAAGAGGTAGAGACATTGGCGCGTAATGTAGAACAGCAATGTGGAAACAAATACAACGTTTGGCAAGATAAGAAGGAATAACTGGCGAGTGAACAGGAGTCTGCTCTCCTCCCCCTGAGCTGGAACTAAGACTGTGTTCATGTAAACACGCAGAGCTCTAAAGAATGTTCCTCTCGCCCATCCACACACTCACGCTAACTGGTTGTCTTGTTTAATTTCCTACAAACACACCTCTAGGTGCTGGCCTGGTTTGAAGAAGGCGAAGAGACCGTGACTGCTTTTGTCGAGCCCTTCGTGATCCTCCTCATTCTCATTGCTAATGCTGTAGTTGGCGTGTGGCAGGTGAGCACATCCGAGCCCCAGCAACGCGCACAACGTAATGTGCATTCCTGCATGCATGTCCTTGGCTGTCATGTACACCCCCTGTCATGTACATGCAACTCCTCATCTTACATGGGAGGAGTGGCCGCAGTTGTGGCTGCATGACATCAGGGGTCAGAGGTCAAACGCAACTCCTTTTTTTAACAATCCCTGCCAACGTGAACGTGTTGTTTAAGGATATCATATAACCAGTGCCATGGAACAGCGGTCATTTGGAAACTATGTCGCGGGGGGGGTGGAGTCTTTACATTTCAAACCATGGGTACCAGGAACTCATCTCTGCCGGGTCTCTGTTCCTGCAGGAGCGCAATGCTGAGAGCGCCATCGAGGCGCTTAAGGAGTATGAGCCTGAGATGGGCAAAGTGTACCGTTCCGACAGAAAGAGCGTCCAGAGGATCAAGGCCAGAGAAATCGTGCCTGGAGACATTGTGGAGGTGTCAGGTACAGAAACCGTAATGACTGTAAATGGCTCCACATGGCAGATATGGGTGCACCATTGGTCCTGGTTATGTGTGTGTGCGGACATGAGCAGCACCAGAATGTGGCACATGGCCTCAATGTCCTTGAAAAAGATCAAGGGTCCTTTTAAGGCTGTTAAAAAAAGGAGGGAGGGAGGTCACGAGGAGAAAGCGAAGATAAAGAGCAGAGGGGATTGACGGAGGGAAGTGGGAAGAAATCCTGTGTATAAATACGACTGAGCACCTGTCTCCCTTCTGCCCCTCCCCTACACCCACACGAGCCTGCAGCTGCTTCTGCTGCCCGCGGTCTTAACACGAGACGCGTCGGTCCTGCAGAATCCTGCGCATCTCAACATGAAGATGCGGAAATGCACAGCAAGCCGCTCTCCACACTGTGCACGCAGTTACACAAGCAGAATTTAAAATGAAAATGAACAAACGATGCTGGTGACCTGAGGAATGCACTACCATCCAATCTTTTAGAAATTTGGAGTAAAAACAAGAAAGGTTTTAAAACGAGCCTAAACATTTGATCAGTAGTGTATATCACATTTCTGCCATTCTATCCCATGGATCTACTAGCTGTACGTTTATAATAAGTGGACACATTAACTTGGATCCAGTCGTTTTGGGATCTAAACATCTATGTCCACACCTTCTTTGTTGAGGTTATTCATTTAGCTTGTTTTGTGCTTTCTCAGTTGGTGACAAAGTCCCTGCAGACATCAGGATCACTGCCATCCGCTCAACCACCCTGCGCGTTGACCAGTCAATCCTTACTGGTAAGTCCGTCCTTCCCTTAGTGGTCAATGAACGTAGAATACAGGAGTTGAAGAATTGTCTCTTCCCTCAGGCGAGTCTGTCAGTGTGATCAAACATACTGAATCTGTCCCTGATCCCAGAGCTGTCAACCAGGACAAGAAGAACATGCTTTTCTCTGTGAGTGGGACACATTTCAGCACCACTTCTTGCCCCCTTTATTCCTTCAATGTGTTTTCTCAACTCTTCTCCGCTCCTTCAGGGAACCAATATCGCTGCAGGCAAAGCCATCGGAGTTGCAGTGGCCACCGGCGTGTCCACCGAGATTGGAAAGATCCGTGACCAGATGGCTGCCACCGAGCAGGAGAAGACGCCACTGCAGCAGAAACTGGATGAGTTCGGCGAGCAGTTGTCCAAGGTCATCTCCTTGATCTGCGTTGCGGTGTGGATGATCAACATTGGCCACTTCAACGACCCCGTCCATGGAGGCTCCTGGCTGCGTGGTGCCGTCTACTACTTCAAGATCGCTGTCGCCCTGGCAGTGGCTGCCATCCCTGAAGGTGAGTGCATGGTCTCCAGAACGCGATCTTGTTCAATGTGAAAGCTCTACATGATCTGCCGGAAAATCACGTCATGCGTTACCATTTTGCCGTAGGTCTTCCTGCTGTCATCACTACCTGTCTGGCACTGGGTACCCGTCGCATGGCCAAGAAAAATGCCATTGTCCGCTCTCTGCCCTCTGTGGAGACCCTTGGTTGCACCTCTGTCATCTGCTCTGACAAGACAGGCACCTTGACCACCAACCAGATGTGTGTGACCAAGGTGAGATGCTCTCTGTCTCTTGATCAATGCCAATTATATACATTGCTGCAATTAACTCAACTTGCGTCTACCTGCAGATGTTCATCATTGACAAAATTGATGGAGACCACGTCACTCTGGACCAGTTTGACATTTCTGGGTCCAAGTACACCCCAGAAGGAGAAGTGTGAGTGTACAGCTCTGTACAGCTGTGCCCTGCTTGTGCACGTTTTTCTCTTTCTGCCGTTCACTGATCATGACATACTGGTCTCTATAGGACTAAGGGTGGTGGCCAAGTGAAGTGCGGTCAGTATGATGGTTTGGTGGAGCTGGCTACCATCTGCGCCCTGTGCAATGACTCATCCCTGGACTACAATGAAGTAAGATTACTCTGAAACACAGGTTTCTGTCCAGTCAGTCCTGAAACTTAAAATCATTTTCTCATTTCCCCCAAAGTCTAAAGGCATCTATGAGAAGGTGGGTGAGGCCACAGAAACAGCCCTGTGCTGTCTGGTGGAGAAGATGAATGTGTTCAACACTGAGGTGCGAGGCCTGTCCAAGGTGGAGAGAGCCAACGCCTGCTGCTCAGTGAGTGTCCAATCCACTGCAGGAATATTTCCCACAACACACAGGGATGCTCCGGGAAGCAGATACAAGATGCAACGTTTTGTGCTTCCAGGTGGTTAAGCAGCTGATGAAGAAGGAGTTCACGCTGGAATTCTCCCGCGACAGAAAGTCCATGTCAGTCTACTGCTGCCCTGCAAAGGCCTCCAAGGCCCCGGTGGGCAACAAGATGTTTGTCAAGGTAAGATGAAGGACACCAGCCAAATAGTGTTGGCACCGTTCACAGACACCGATGCCACTGACCTGGTCTCTTGGCACCTTGCCTCTCCCACAGGGAGCCCCAGAAGGCGTGATTGACAGGTGCGCTTATGTGAGAGTGGGAACCACTCGCGTGCCCCTGACCGGCCCGGTGAAAGACAAGATCATGACTGTGATTAAAGAGTGGGGCACTGGCCGCGACACTCTCCGCTGCCTGGCCCTGGCCACCAGAGACTCCCCCCTGAAAAAGGAAGAGATGAACCTAGAAGATTCCACCAAGTTTGTTGAGTATGAGGTGGGCTGCTCGTCATCGTTACTTTGGATGACCTGTGTTTTCCGATCAAGAACACCAATCTTCCATGTTCTCCTCTTCGCCCTAGACTGACCTCACCTTTGTGGGCTGTGTTGGTATGCTGGACCCTCCCCGTAAGGAGGTCATGGGTTCCATCGAGCTCTGCAGGGCAGCTGGCATCCGAGTCATCATGATCACCGGTCAGAGTGATCTTTTATTATAATTATTTCCTTTTTTTTCCATGGACTTGCTAGGTTTTTATACTGCCGTATTCTTCGTTGATCAGGTGACAACAAGGGCACTGCCGTGGCGATCTGTCGTCGCATTGGCATCTTCAGCGAGGATGAAGACGTGACCGGCCGTGCCTTCACTGGACGTGAGTTTGATGACCTGCCTTTGGGAGAGCAGAGAGAAGCGGTGCGTAAGGCGTGCTGCTATGCTCGAGTGGAGCCTTCACACAAGAGCAAGATCGTGGAGTTCCTACAAGGCTTTGACGAGATCACCGCCATGGTGAGTAGAACTCCACTGAAGAAGTCAATGCTCTGCTGTACCTTTCCCTCAAATTCCATTCCTCATCCAGACTGGCGATGGAGTGAACGATGCCCCCGCCCTGAAAAAAGCTGAAATTGGCATTGCCATGGGCTCTGGCACTGCTGTTGCCAAGTCAGCCTCCGAAATGGTCCTGGCAGATGACAACTTCTCCTCTATTGTGGCTGCTGTTGAAGAAGGCAGAGCCATCTACAACAACATGAAGCAGTTCATCCGCTACCTCATCTCCTCCAACGTGGGCGAGGTTGTCTGGTGAGTGTTTACAGCATTTTATATATTTACAGCATTTTATATATATTTTTTTTTTAAATAGCTCCCTTCCACTTCTTCTCTCCTCCTTCCTAGCATCTTCTTGACCGCAGCTCTGGGTCTCCCCGAGGCGCTGATCCCTGTGCAGCTGCTCTGGGTGAACCTGGTGACTGATGGCCTGCCTGCCACTGCCCTGGGTTTTAACCCACCTGACCTGGACATCATGGGCAAGGCACCACGCTCCCCCAAAGAGCCGCTGATCTCTGGCTGGCTCTTCTTCAGATATCTGGCCATTGGAGGTATTTTGGACAAATCAGTGCTGATTCATATCTTTGTGTTTTATTAAATTTTTTGTACGTGGGGTTGATCGGTTAGTTGCCATGTTCTCATTCTCGCTCTGTTCTCCCCTGCAGGCTACGTTGGTGCCGCTACGGTGGCTGCAGCTGCATGGTGGTTCCTGTACTGCGATGAAGGTCCCCTTGTGTCTTTCCACCAGCTGGTGAGCCTCGGTCAAATGTAAACACTTGGACTGTAAATGCACCAAACACCGTAACTGTCTGCACCGACTAATCTTTTCTCCACTATCCACTCAGTCTCACTTCATGCAGTGCTCCCCTGACAATGAAGACTTTGAGGGCATTCACTGTGAGGTGTTTGAAGCTGCACCACCTATGACCATGGCCCTGTCTGTTCTGGTCACCATTGAAATGTGCAATGCTCTCAACAGGTCAGCCTGAAGTCGACACACACAGACACAATAAGAGCCAAGTAATGAACCATAGAGCCATTTTACCACACAGGGTGGTAGTAGCCTAGCGGGTAACACACTCGCCTATGAACCAGAAGACCCAGGTTCAAATCCCACTTACTACCATTGTGTCCCTGAGCAAGACACTTAACCCTAAGTTGCTCCAGGGGGGGACTGTCCCTGTAACTACTGATTGTAAGTCGCTTTGGATAAGGGTGTCTGGTAAATGCTGTAAATGTAAATTTTAGGACCAGTGAGATGCAAAGAAAAGGACAATGTTAACATTCTGCTGGTGTTCACGCAGCTTGTCTGAGAACCAGTCTCTGGTGCGGATGCCTCCCTGGAGTAACTGCTGGTTGATGGGAGCCATGACTCTCTCAATGTCCCTCCACTTCATGATCATCTACGTGGACCCTCTGCCAGTGAGTAGCTCTCCTCTCACCTTGCATCATTTGATAATTTCATGTTTCTTTCAGTCAGCTAAGTTCATTGCCCCTCTTGTGTTTTACTTGCTTCCCTCTAGATGATCTTTAAACTGACACATCTGAACGTGGAACAGTGGATTATGGTTCTTAAACTGTCTCTGCCAGTCATCCTTATTGACGAGGTGCTGAAGTTCGTTGCCCGTAACTACCTCGAGGGTAAGTGTACCTCCAACTCAGATATAAAACCCAATCCAGTGGCTGTATGAAGCACTTCATTCCAGTTTCAGATCTTCTTACAGGCATCAGACCATGTCATGTAAATATTGTTACAACTATTTGATTCCTCATCCATCCCTTTATTTAGATTCATGTGTTTCAATCTTTTAAATAGAAAACTGTAACTGCCTAAATCTATGTACATTTTAAACCTATCCTTGACCTGAATGCTTATACCCTTTAATCCCACTTTTTCCTCTGCCTTCCTTTTTCCCCACACTCCTCACCCACCCTTTTCCTCTACTCCAGCCTAATCCAGCCTACCTCCATACTCCTGTAACAACCCAGGTATCCCGTAATCTGCTCATTGCTCATTGTAAATTCTCAGTTCTGCCTCACTAATGTTAACTAACCTGAGTCTGTTGTTTAACGTGAACATTTATGCAGGTTTATTGTTGCTATTTAAACATGATGAATGAATGCTGGATGAATGAGCTGCTGTGAACAATGAATACAATTTTATTGAATTTATTTTCTAAATTCAATAGTCCAGTATGTGTTGAAGGCACGGGAATTCTTCATCTGCTGAAGTTATTATGATGCGTTCAGTTCTAACACTAAGTCTGACTTCCAACAGTGAAAGATGAGAATCTAGTGTCAAAAAAGTGGAACTGAGCGCAATGAGCCAAGGAACAAGAAGGAACTGAATGGGAGTGCTGGTGCACGCCGCCATGGCAGAGTGCACCGGGCAAGAGAAGAATCAGCAGCTAAACCAGTTTCATCTTAATCACTGTGGCTGAAACCCTAAAATATAAAATCTTGTTTAAAAAAAAGAAAAAAGAAAAAAAAAAAAAGTCTACTGTATATCTCCTGAGTTATATAGATGAACACTATATTCTGATTCTATTCTTTAAAAATAAAGATATGTATTTAAAAAAAGAAAAAACACTCTTGCCTTTTCTCAACAACAAACACAATTCAGAGACAGCTCACAAATAAAAAAGTATTTTTAATGTTGCATATATTGCATCAATACAATCAGGGAATATAAATTAATCCTTTTTCAATTAATTGAGTAAATCATATTAATTCCTCAAAGGAGTGACTGTTCGAAAACATAATTACCTACAAAATTATATATATATATAAAAACACACAAACATTTATAAATATTATGCATGTTAAAAAAAACACTAATTTCCCTACATCACCTAAAAGGAGGGCTGATTTAGCTTGAAATACAGTACAGGGACTGAAAACACACCAGTGTTAGAGCGGCCAGAGAGTTTCAAGCAGGAATCCTTCACAAAGGCAATGACCTCAAGTGTCATCAGTTGGCGGGACCCCTTCCGAATTAAGCCCCTCCCCTAATATCTCCTTCACTTGATCTAGAGTCTCCGCCTGACGAATTAACTCCAGCTTCACCTGAAATACATAAAGCGGTTCAGAGTACAGTGACAGTGACGTGTGGGGGGGTGAGCAGTGGTCAGTGTACCTGCAGGGACTGTGACAGCTGCACAAAGTCACGCTGCACCGCCTGGCTGGTGTCCAGCTGGCTGCACAGGCTGATCACCTGACTGCGCAGCTCCAGGCACTGTTGATGCAACACCGCCTGAGAGGAGCAAGAAAGCACATCCAGACGGTGTCCTGGACACGGAACTTTCAAATAGTACTCCACGTACCTTATCACTGCTCAATGTCTTGCTGTCTCGGTGGAGGTGACTAAGGGCCAGTCTCAGACCCTGAAGTTCGGTACGGCACTCCTGCAGCTCTCCCTCCACCTGAGCACACAAAGGCCCATTAGAGTCCAATCAGAAGAGACATTTCCAGCATTGATCCTTAACGCGTACTTACCTTTTCCTTCTGGCTCTGAATACGCTCAGTCTCCGTTTTAAGACTGGACAGCTGGACTGAATCGCAAAAGAATCCGTGTTTTAAGTCACCAAGTGACACCAGGTACATTTACATATATAATCTACTGATAACTCACCTTCCAAAACCTCTGTGAAAATAGTTTTTTTTGAATGGGAAGATTTATAAAAAATGGTGAGATAATCACAAAGGAATGCATGGATGGTAATCAAGCTTAAGAAGATAAAGACAGACCGCTCTCCTCAGTCCGTGTCTCCAACTGCTCCTTCAAGTTCACGATTTCAATACAAAGCCTCTCCTCACAGTGCGCCCCCTAAAGGTAGAAGGACTAATTAATCACACATTTCGCAATAAATTAAATCACAAAAAATTTTTCTGACTAAAGCTTGCTGCACTGTATTTGTAAAACTATTACAGAGACAAGTGGGGATAAGTGTGTGGATAAACAAAATGAAATAAAAGTCCATAACGTTAATGAGGTTCATTTATTTTAACGCATTAAATATTGACAGCCCAATTTCACAATTATGTTCACATAAAATCTCGATTAAAAAAAACATTTAAGTTTGTGGTTCTAAGGTGACAAAATGTGCATAAAGTTCAAGGGGTTCTGTCTATATAACAAATTTTAAATGTAAATAAAATATAATACAAGGATTTGCCAATTAATTATATTTCATTCCACACATGTAAATCAAATGTTGACATTTTGCAATTCCATGACAACTGAAAAAGCGAAAAGTCCTGTCTGCAGAAGACAGGCGTGTCACCGGGGTTACCTGAAGCGCCACACTGATGGGTGTCTGCACGGCTCTGGTCCCTTCGTCCTCGTCCTCCTCCTCCCCCTCGGTCTCTTGTCCTTTCAGCCTCGTCAGTTCACTGCACAGTCGCCTCTGAGACAGTGACAGCTCTGTCTGCACAAACACAGCCAGAAAGTGGGTTTCTGAGGTGCGAACCTTCACTGGTCTCATGGTTCCATTCGATTACGACTAATCGCAACACCCCTACTCACCAGTCTGCTCTGCACGGCACTCTGCGAATGGCTGAAGGACGTCTGCAGCTCCTCCAGGAGAGCCTCTGAGGTTTGCACCTGAGCTTGCAGAACGGTCACCTGGCGGCAGAAGTGAGCAGCAGAGAAGATCTGTGAGCCACCCGGCCATTTGCTATTCCCCCAACGGTATAAAGCTGCCGGTGTCGGAGTGACCAGAACCTGCTCTTTTGTCTCCGTGGTCTGAGTCTCCAGCTCTCTCTCCAGCGCAGCTCGCTGTCCGCGGAGCTGACCGACTTCCCCCTGGAGCTCTGCGACCTGAACACACCAGAACGACGACGATCAGTTCCGTGTGTTGTTTCAGCGAGCCACGTGTGTCTGCGCGAGTTCACCTGTGAATGGAGAGCATCCCAGTCTGCGTGAGTTACCAGACGATGTCCAGCCGGAGGCAGGTAGATGGCTTCGGGTACCAGGGTCCCTGTTGAAATAATGGAAGCGGTATCATCCTGTGGGGGTACATGTCTGAGCAGGGAAGGTGTGTCCAGGGAGAATGAGGAGAGAGAGGAGGCGTCATTGGGCAGCGAGAAATAGCCCTCCATAAGCAGCCCAGTCCGCTCGACCTCAAGCCCCTCTGTCAGACCCTCTCCTGGGTCACTGTCCAGTGTCTCAGGATGTCCACAGCTTCCAGCCTCCAGAGTGCCCTCCAAAGGCACCAAGCTCCCCTCCACCGTTCCTTTCTTTACACTTGTCTAAAAGGGACAGACGACCATGTTCAAACACTTCAAAATGCTTCAGTATTAATTCAATGAAAAATGAAGGAATTTCAATGAACACTGAAGTGATAATTCAAATGTAAAATTTTATTTGTCACATACACAGTATGATATGCAGTGAAATGCTTTTAGCGACTGCTACAAATATTGCAAGTAATCAATGAACCAATATGCAAATATTGCAAACATAACCAAATATTACACTTTTATGTCTTTAACCTAAAAATTGTTTCTAATTGCTTAATGACAATTAGAAAAGCCAAAATGATTCAACAAACATTAAAAAATATTGTGAAAGTATATAAGTGTGAAAACGGCTCTAAATACACATCCTGCCTTTGGTCCTGCGAACAGCACTGGAAACGATACCAACAGTGACATGTACCTTGCTCTCAGCAGGAAGTCCAGTTCTGCTGCACTGCACAGCTGACAGTCTGGCTTCATACTGCAACACTGTTTCTGGGAGAAAACGGGTGTGAAAAACAGCGAACCACTCGCCTCCGTCTCACCTCCTCAGCATCATACGGAAAGGACGGGTACCACTGAGGTCCCAACACACTCCTCCCCGGGCGCCTGTCATGGCTGCCCACTGCTCACCAAGGGTGATGGTTAAATGCAGAGGACACATTTCGCTGTGTCACCGTGTGCTGTGCTGCAGAGTTTCACAATGACAATCGCTTCACTTCCACTTTCACTACCTCTTAGAGCCTCCCGTAAAGACTCGATCTCTTGGTCACATTGCTTCTGGAGCTCCCCAAGCTCTTCCTGTTTGCCGAGTTCACAGATGGTGGCCAGGCCCTTCCAGTGCTCCAGCTGGGCTTCGTACTCGCCGAGGCGAGCCTGCAGACTCCCCACCAGGTCTGCAGCAGAGAGGGTTCAACTCCGCGTTACTCCGATTAAAATGGCTGAAACACGAACACCTGAACAAAGCGAACGTCTCTGGTGAAGAGTTCGCGACTTACTGAACAGTCAGCACGACCACTTGCACTTCCAGAGGGACACGGTCATTTTGGAAAGTTCCCGTACAGCACAGCCTGGCGCGCTTAGCATTACATTTTACATTTACAGCATTTGTCAGGCGCCCTTATCCAGAGCGACTTACAACCAGTAGGGTGGGGTGGTAGTAGATTAGTGGGTAACACACTCTCCTATGAACCAGAAGACCCAGGTTCAAATCCCGCTTACTACCATTGTGTCCCTGAGCAGGACACTTAACCCTGAGTGTCTCCAGGGGGGGACTGTCCCTGTAACTACTGATTGTAAGTCGCTCTGGATAAGGGCGTCTGATAAATGCTGTAAACCAGTTGTTACAGGGACAGTCCCCCCCTGGAGACACACAGGGTTAAGTGTCTTGTTCAGGGACACGACGGTAGTAAGTGGGGTTTGAACCTGGGTCTTCTGGCTCGCAGGCGAGTGTGTAACCCGCCACCACCCCTTAGCAGAAGCTCGGCGCTGCTGGATTCTCCCGAAACCCGACAGGAGGCAGCCAGCGCTCAGGGAGGCTAAACAACACGACACGGGCGACATTTCCGCCATTAGCGTCGCCGCTAGCCGCGCTCCTACCTGCAGGCTCGGCCGGGTTCTCGCTCTTGTTCTCCATCTTCCTCCCCGCCGCGCGTACCGGGGACGAACTTCAGGAAACTCCTGTCCCCCGGTCTCGCCCTCCTGACGGACATTACGAAACTTCCTCCGGGCCGGAGGACCGGGGCGCGATGGGCGCGGTGGCCGCGGGTGGGTGTGGGGGACGCGGCTCACTACACGCAGCGTTCACGTAACAACTCTTTATTATCGTCGTTCATTATAAATCAAGTACAGACACGGAAGTTCGTTTTACGTCACATACAAGTACAGTCCGGACACAGGACACAGTGCCATTAAAAGCCCGACGGGGGGGAGTGGTGACAGTTCTGGACCTCCAGCCAGGAAGTCGCGTCACGCCAGGTCGTGGTCACAGTCACGCCAGGTCGTGGTCACACACACTCTGGCGCAGATATTCTTCATACAGAGTTTTCTGTGGGACAGAGAAGGCTCGTCAGTAATGGAGCGCAGCACCAGAAATCGCGGCGTCAGGTCCCGTGCGGGGACAAGTCCCACCTTCTTACTCTTCACCACATCTTGGACGTACTCCAGCTTTTCCTGCAGTTGTCTTTTTTGTCTTCCAGAAAGTGTGTGTTTCGTCCTAAATGAAAACAAGCAGCATAAAAGACGAAGACAATAAATAGTGACGTGATTGTCGTTGTGAAAAACAGCACCACACACGGTGAAATGTGTCCACTTTACTTTACTTTACTTGGCAGCCTCTTTTATCCAAAGCGACTTACAAGACACCAGCAATTCGCGTTCGGTTTCTTTAGATTGTGAGTTAGAAAACTAAGAGCCCTGATAAGGCCCAACTTGTCAGGAATGGAACATGCTCAGAAATTGTTAAGTGCAAGACAATGTGTTTTTTATTTGTGTGTGTGTGTGTGTGTTAGACTCGTCTGAAATGCTTTTTAAACAAGTGGGTTTTCTGCTGCTTATTAAAGGTGTCCTCTGCATGTAACCATCACCCTTGGTGAGCAGTGTGCGGGGACGGCGCTTTGCTCAGTGTTACCCCGGCGTTTCGGGATTCGAACTGAAACAACTAGGCCACCAATGCCGGGCCCCCACACAAAAGAATGTCCAGGGCTCATCCGGCTTATTTCTTACCGGAACGAGAAGCGGGCGATGAGGATGAGGATGAAAGACAAGAGAACAAGACCAATACTGCAGTACAGCTGGACATCTGAGGACATGGATTCAAGTGCCTTCTCTGCCGGGGACTGGAGGAAGAAGTCACAGAGGCGTTATAGAGGGAGACGTTTCTTTTTTTTTTTTTTTTATGCTCTCTACACGTACACTCACCAAATAGAGCTCCAGCATGTCAGTGCCATTGTCACCCAGGGCCATCACCATAACCTCTCTGGACACGGAGCTCAGAAGCAGCACGGCCAGCAACAGCAAGGGAACCATAAATCCCAGCATGCCAAACACACACCCCTTACACCGAGCACGCCGGTTCTCCACCCTGCACTGCCTGGAGGGGACAGGGGACGGGGTTCATGACAACGGCAGAGACGGTGTCCGGGACACGCTGCCCGTGCGGCTGGATCAGTACCGGTCATTACTGAGGGTCTCCGAGATGGCCTCGATCGTCAGCTCGCAGTCCTTCTCCAGAGAGTTGAGCGTGTTCTGCACGGTCTGGTTAATGGTCTTCTCGACGGTGCGACACACCTCCTCGATCTGGTTGACGCAGCGACTGGGCTGGGCGCGAACACAGAGACCGAGTCACACACAAAGCGCACGCTTCATTTGTGGGGTTGCACATGGACATGCATGTAAATGTACCCGAGGAGGGTAAACTGTGATTGTTGGTGCCCTTCCGTTACAGACAGAAAAACCCACAATGGTGACTAAAATCACGTGGAACTGACAAAATTTAACAAATGAAAACCAGACATTGCCTTTGAATTGTGGTTTAACAGAATTATATTAAAGAAGAAACTTATGAAACTGGACAAATTACTGTACCCCTAGAAAAGACTGAAAATAATTTGACTATAGGGACCAGTTAAACGAAGGGGTGTCCAGTAATGAAAAGTAGTCACTGTGCTGTCTGGTTTTACGGTGTGTTCCACACTGAACATGGACCACAGAAAGCCATAGACAAGCACGTTCAAACGTAAAGGCTAGAAGACCATCTCAAAGTAATTTGATGTTGCCGTGACAACAGTAGCACCTCCATGCGTCTGTAGGAGACCTCCCTGGACATGGCCGCACAGCCGTCTATGAGCCCTGATCTGAATCCTATCGAGCGTCTGTGGAAGGGTCCTTCAAACAGCCAGAGAAGCTTGCTCACCAAGAGCGGGCCAAGATACCTGTCGACCAGAGCAGAAATCTCACTGAGAGTCTCAGGAATTGCTTGATTGCAGCGAAAAATCGATTTTTCGTTTTGTTTGTTTTCAGTAAAGCGAAATGTATAGATTATTTTGTCTGTTTCAAGTGACTTCAGGGACCATTGTGGATTCTTTCTTTCCAAAATATATTCCTTTACTCATTTATGTAATAAAAAGGCACACATGCTACATGAATTGGCGACTATCACCTGACCGTACACTATTTACTATGTTCCTTAATGAAATGTGTGTATACAATAATTAGTGAACTGATATATTTCCCTTCCTATAATGTTTGGAAGATGGGATAGGACTAGTTACTCTACCTTGTTTGGGTTGGGCACATAAATAGTGGGCATATCAAAACCACACTTGTTGAGCCCCGGACGCTTGCAGAGTTCCTGAACAATCTGCATCATCACTCTCTGAGAAGAGGGCGGGTGTTAGAACAGCCTTCAATCCTCGTATCCGCCGTTTAGCATGGTCGGCCATTACCTGCCGGTCGGACTCGCCCCCCGCCTCATCGGCTTTGCTGAGGTAGAAACGCAGCCGGTCCCCCTGCTTCTCGTTGAGCTTTTCCACGATGTTCAGAGTGCGTTTGCACAGAGCCTGACCCATTGGGTCAAAAAAAACCAAGATGAGGTCACACAGCTCACCTACGGACAGGCGGGATTGTGGTGGTCACAGCGTGAACGTGAAAACCAGCAAACGCACACAACTCCAAACACACACCTAACCACAGGATGGCCTGGTCTACATCAAAGGGGTACTTCATGTCCCCATCCACAAGACCTGGGGTGTCAACAAAAGTCACCAGGCTGAAGCGCTTCTGGCGGGATGTGCAGACCTCGGTGCTCAGATATTCGGCCACGCCTTGCGGGTTTGGAGATTAAAAGGTAAGACCAAGTGAAACCACCGATAAATCCATCATACCACTGACCTTTAAACTCTTGTAAAGGTTTGAAATGGGGGTAGAGGTGAAGGGTCGCATTCCCCTACAAACAGATAAAAAGTCTTCAGTTGAGAAGCGAGGCTGAAGGCCGCAGCCCTGGTGCTCCACTCACCGTCAGGGACTCTCTCTTCCGACCGCTGGTGACAAAGCTGAAGCCCTGGGTCTCAATGGCCACCCCGGTCCTCTGGATATGCTCCTCAACATACCTGCGAAGGTCAGCACAGAGGTCAGGCGGAGCGAGCGGCAAGCGCCCGGGCGGCACTGTCACCGACTCACCAGTTAATGAAGGTGCTCTTCCCCGCAGAGTGATTCCCCATCAGCAGCACGGTGATCTTTTTACGTGGCGGCAAGAGGGTCAAGCCCACGGACTGGGCGATAGTTATGAGCCCTGAAAACGGAGTGGAAGGAAAAGCAGTCATTTCAAGACGTCCACAGCGTGATGTGACCCCTGCCTAGAGGGATTGTCACATGTGATACACAGCAGCACAGCTCACAGTGCACACAGCGAAATTTGTCCTCTGAATTTATCCCATCACCCTGAGTGAGCATTGGGCAGCCATGACAGGCACCCGGGGAGCAGTGTGTGGGGACAGTCCTTTGCTCAGTGGCACCTCAGTGGCACCTTGGGCCGCTTCCTTAACCGCTAGGCCACCACTGCACCACAACTGCTCAAGATGTTGAGGTATAATAAAGCTATACAAATATCATAAAGTCAATGCTAAAAAACTTAAATGAATAATGTCAACAGCAACTGAAAGCAAATAAGTATTGAATAATAAAACTGGATTTATTAATCCGAGAAGCTGATCCGACTGCACTCTTCCTACGATTTGGTCGAATACGGTACAACACCGGCACTCGCCCCAAGACCCATTTCAGGTACCCGCCATGGCCTAAACTCACCGCTGTCCCCATCGGTGTACATCTGATGACAATCCCGTAAAATGCGCTCATCGCAGGAGATGCTTCCCGAAGTCAGGTCGGCATTCGCCGCACTCCTACTCTTAATTTTCCCGGACATCGTAAACTTCACGCAAAATTAGGAGTGGTGACCGAATTCTTCCGAGAGTCTGGAATCTGGATGTAAAATAGCCTTTCTGCAGCCGAAGTTTAAATCGGCCCGGCTCGCTGTGGACACGTCAACGGAAGTGCGCGAGGCATGCTGGGAAATGTAGTTCTGCCCCTGAATCCGGCCGCGCTCTGCATTCTGCTTCCTGTTTCATGAACCAATGGAAATCCAGTGCCGCTTCTCATGTGCAGTCGTGGCCAAAAGTTTTGAGAATGACACAAATACTGGTTTTCACAAAGTTTGCTCCTTTTTTATAATGGCAATTTGCATATACTAAAGAATGTTGCGAAAAGTTCCATGAAAACGAACTTAATCCCAAAAAACATTTCCACTGCATTTCAGCCATGCCACAAAAGGCCCTGCTGAGATCATTTCAGTGATCATCTCTTTAACGCAAGTAAGAGTGTTGAAGAGCAACAAGGGTGGAGATCATTCTGTCATGCTGACTGAGTTAGAATAGCAGACTGAGTGCTTTAAAAGGAGGGTGATGCTTGAAATCATTGTTCTACCTCTGTTAACCATGGTTACCTGCAAGGAAACACAGGCAGTCATTGTTGTGTCGCATAAAAAGGCATCACAGGCAAGAATATCGCTGCTTCTAAGATTGCACCTAAACCATTTATCAGATCATCAAAAACTTCTCCAAGAAAAACATCAAGGTCAGGGTGAAATTCTGCAAAAGTAGAGGGGTTGGCCTGCTGAGGACTGGAGTAACGTCATTTTCTCTGCCCATTTGCCCCTTTCTGATTGTTTGGGGCATCTGAAAAAATTATTGTCCGGAGAGGAAAGGTGAGTTTTCAAGCACGATGAAGCTCCGTGCCATAAGGCCAAAGTGAGAACTAAGTGGCTCGGGGAACAAAACATTAAAATTTTGGGTCCATGGCCAGGAAACTCCCAGGAACTTAATCCAATTTAGAACTTGTGGTCAAGCCTCAAATAAAAACTAAACAATTCTGACAAACTCCAAGCACTGATTATGAAGGAAAAGGTTGCCATCAGTCAGGATTTGACCCAAAAGTTGATTAAAAACACTGAAGCAGCAAACTTTGCGAAAACCAGTATTTGTGTCATTCTCAAAACTTTTGGCCATGACTGTATGTATGTATTTGATAACATAGTACAGGTAGATCAAATGTCTTGGGGTGTGGGATCATACCATCATCTCCGAGATTCCTTTTTATTCTTTATCTTGAAGATTGTTCTTAATGACATTGGCTGTATGTTTAGGGTTGTTGTCCTGCTGCAGAACAAATTTGGGTATCCATCATACCTGATGGTATTTCTTTGTGAATAAGTATCCTTTCATCAAAATGCCACTTCAAACTGGCAAGAAACCTCCATGCTTCACAGTTGCTGTAGACACTCATTATTGTACTGTTCTCCAGACCTTTGGTGAACAAACATCTATTAGGTTGTATGACAATATCTGCATAAAATAATTTTTGATATATGTGAATTAACAAATAAAAATCCATATTCACCTCTCAAGTGAAGTGTATGTAATATATACAAATATAAAAAATACATCAATAAAAAACAGTCTAATGAATAATATTAATTAAAATAAGTGTATGTAATTTATATAGTGATTTCACAAGCCCAACATCATTTTTATATACAGTGGTGGCCTATTGGTTAAGGAAGTAGCCCCGTAATCAGAAGGTTGCCGGTTCAAATCCCAATCCACCAAGGTGTCAGAGAACAAAATGACAGAAAAGACCAGAGGTGGCAAATGAAATTGTGGAGAGTGACACGAGGTGTAAATCAAACATGAGGGATCTAAGAGAACGCCCAGATCCCCTACAACAGTTTTGAGAAGGTAATATCCAATCAATATTAATATAGAAACTAGATTCCTTAGTGAGTAGTCAGTTAGGGACGACCAGCGATAGTTTTATTTGCACTGACATCCTAATGAACACAGGAGAATTGAGTATTAATGCTAAAATCTTTAATAGTAAAACACATACAAAACAAAAGTCATTTCATACAACCAATTTGTAATGCTGCTATACATGCTAAATGTCAGCCTGTATTTGCATATTTTATTTGAAAAACAGTAATAATTTTAATTAAATCCTTTTAAATAACTAGAATTACTTCACGTAATTTGAAGAGTTCAGGAACAGCATATTGATTTGCCAGTATATTTGCATATAAGCACATCAGAACACATCTACTCTACTCATGCGTCCGTAACTGCACAAACCAGCGGGTGTAGCACTGCTCTTCTGGTGGATGTGTTGAAACCTCACTCACTATATGCATACAAATGAAAGTCAACTCATAAAACGACTCGCAGTCTCTCACACTCACACAAAATAAATCTTATATACATTGCACTTTATCTATACCTACTCTGTATGCATTCAAATTCTGCATTGTTTTGCACTTAATTTGTGGCATGAAAATTTTGGTAATATTCAAAATTCAACTTCATCCTTACTCAGCTTTCCCCTCAAACAGTAAACCCATGTCGTTGATTAAAAACTGTCCCAGATGAACATAATCCTGTAATTATTATTCTCGTCTGTACAGAAATAATTCCAGCAGAACCAAGAGAACACGGGACATGAAATTCCACCATGCTTTTATCTCTCGCTCAGGTTCTGGACTTTGAGCAACATTATAAAAATGCACATCAAATGCTACGGTTAGCTAAGCCACAAGCAGAGACATGTCGTGTCATGCGGGAGTTCGTTTCTCCTCCCTGCTCAGTCCCACCCGTTATCCTTGATCATGTGGGAAACTTCAATGATGAACTTTCCCTCCTTGTACTTCTGGCTCAGCTCAAACGCCTGCTCCTGAACACAGAGAAGAGCAGGTTGTGTGAGCCGGACCATCACAGGCACACTTCCAGCTGGTTAAAAATGCATTTTGATAAACATTTACTGGGAGGGAGGTGAGATATTTAGCAGGAACTCTGCCAGAGGGACTGGAAAGTCCGCAGTCCATACACATTTTGCACCAATGACCAGACTTTAATCCAGTCCCGCAATGACATTTCCCCAGGACGAGCCGTTTTGGTGCTTTAAATGCTAATGAGAAGGACAACGGCAGGACGAGGACATTTTCAAGCCATGACGGTCACTGGAGCTCCTTTTTTAGAGGAGGGGCGGGAAATTCTCTGGGCGAAAAAATCATAAGAAATGGGAGGTAACAAATTCCTGATCTGACCATCTGAGCTGCCGCTCTCTGATCGGTGAAGCAGAATGACCAAAGCACTCCTATCGCCATTTCTAGCCACTGCAGGACCATAGACAGGCCGGGGGAACTCGTATTAACGTTACATAATGTCACAAAGTGAACATTTCATGCCGGGACCCTTAAATGGTGCCATGTGTCCTTACATATTTCCATCCTAGCGTGGTATGGCAGCTCTCACAGAAGATGTCCGCCACAGCATGAAGTCCAGTCAGCAGCAGCCTCTCCTCTGCTGGACCACAGGCCACGTTCACACTGAGAAATCAACCAGAACCACCAGAACAAGTCAGAACCTCTGCTGCTTTCCTGAGAGTCGGGTCCGAACATTTTTACGTATGATTTAGAGGCATTTTCTCCTGACTGAGCAGTATTACGGACTTTTTTTCTGGATACTCACACAGCGTTGAAGAGGTACGCACGGCCCTGGCTGCCCTGAAATGACTGATGGCAACAGTACACTTCATTAGTGCGAGTAAGGCGAATGTTTGCTAGACATGGCGGTGGCCTGTCTCGTCACCTTGGAGATGAGGTCGTCGTGATTGGCCAGGTGGGCGCGGCAGTGCACGCAGCTGTACCTGCGGTGGCACGAGTCCAGGTAGGCGTGGAAGGTCCTGGCCTTGGTCAGCTTCACCATGTCGGCCCGGTCAGTCACGTGGTTCCCGGCAGCCAATGAGAAGGTCGGGATTCGCTTCCGGGTCCAGCGCCGCCGCTCTGACCTACTTACCGAACTTGGCAGCTGAGTGTCTGGCAGAAGTAAATAAAGCGCCACAAGCTGAATGCTGCACATCCTCGTCGCTTTACCGACGCACCGCTCCGACTCAGCATTTTATTTACCTCACGGGATCACGGCAGACGACGTCCAACCTCGGACCCAAAAAACAGGCAGCAGGCAGACGCGGGTTCAAAACAAACGCAGACCTGTCCTGTTCATAACAACGTTAAAACGCCGACACCTTCCACTAACGCGCGACAATAAAGGCGGCGTCGGTCCTCAAGGTCCCGCGGGATCCGGACTCGCGTCCGTGCGACACAAAAACAACAGTCTTCAAAACAAAGCGTGCGGAGCGATGACGCGCGCGCACGTCGTCCTACGTCACCAGCCAATAAAACTACAAATGATGTCGCGGGGTTCGTGACAGCCAATCAAACTGCGCCGTTCTTATTGTAAGCAGTCCCAACTTTATTCTCCAGGAGAACGGCGACAATCTTCCAGCAGGTGTTGCAACGGCATCTTCATTTATAATGTTTATAGCAGAAGGATCATCAAATAGGTACGATAGTGTATCTGCATACTAATTGTATACTAATTATTGCGTGTATAATAATAAGAGAGGTTTGATTGTGTGTTTAATAGTGTTTATTTTGTATTACATTTACAAATTATTACATTTACAGCATTTATCAGACGCTCTTATCCAGAGCGACTTACAATCAGTAGTTACAGGAGCAATTTAGTGTCTTGCTCAGGGACACAATGGTAGTAAGTGGGATTTGAACCTGTGACTCTTGAACCTGTAGTCTTCTGGTTCATAGGCAAGTGTGTTACCCACTAGGCTACTACCATCCCAGTGTGTATAATAGTGTTTATTTTGTATACAAATTATTGTGTGTATAATAATGCTTGAGAGTTAAACATGTCAGATGTGCCAGGTTTGTGATTCGTTGGGTATGAGTGCAGATTTACTCTGTGGCAGTGGTTGCCTGTGTGTGTGTGTGTGTGTGTGTGTGTGTGTATATATATATATATATATATATATATATGTGTGTGTGTGTGTGTGTGTGTGTGTGTGTGTGTGTGTTCAGGTTTCCTGTCCTTGCTTGATAAAGTAGTTTCTCAGAAGGGTGGGGTAGTCAGTCATCACCCCTGTTGCTCCAACTGTAAACACTGTTTCAATGTCCTGTTCTTCATTGCAGACAAACAGGTGAATCTGAGGGTGTGAGAAATAAAGATGAGCATAGCGCTCATGGATCAGTTTTGGCTGATTTAAAGTTTTATTATATAGATGAGAGAAATAATTGAAATCATTGATTTTAGGAGCTTCTACAGGCTGTGTGATTTGACTCTTCAGCATCTGCAGGATAGTATACACACAACGGGCTATCAGGGAATATCTACTCTGTTCCATTGCATCACTGTCATTAGACAATCATAAACATAAAATAATTTATCATTTTAAGTTTAAAGGAGTACCAGGGTGAAAAAAAATTAGCAGATCAATGCATGCAGACTGATGGAAAGACGACCTTTCACCTGAATTCCTCTCTTGACGAGATGATCAAACAAGCTCTTCCTGATGGTAAGTCTGAAATAGATGTTGTGTTATATAATGACACCAGAGCAAGTTTGGTCCAAATAAAGCATGATAAAGCATCTCAATTTTTTTTTTAAATAGTAGGCATTGGTATCATTGAGATTATGTCAATACTACTAAGATACCCTACTCAGAGACCCTCTGAAGAAGTCCCATTTATCAGAAGCCAAAATGTTATGAACAAAAACATTGTGTTATTGCTGCTGAAAACAAATCCTTTGCATGACCATGTATAAAGTGAAATGTAAGTTGCTGGGATTGTTGTTTGGAGTGCAAGTTGGGGTGTGCTGCAAATAAAGCAGTCAAGAGCACAGCAATACACGATTGTTACTAGGGGTGTTATAAAATATCGATACAGCAATATATCGCAATATTTTATGTGGTGATATTGTATCGATACAGGGACAGAAGAGAATCAGCATGTGACTACAACCTCCACTCCTGTAGATGGAGCTCTACAGCTGGGTACATTGAATTACTGCCTGGCATTTCCAGCTGTGTGAAGTTGAAAAAACATAACAAACCGATCACAGCATCTTGTATATTAGCTCTGTTTTTACATTTTGAGTGTAATGTAGAATATTGCAATTTGTATAGTATCACAATGTATCGTTATGTGTATGGTGATACATATGGTATTGTGAGATCCTTGCCAATACATCCCCCTAATAGGCAACAAATAATCAGAATGTAAAGGTTTTAGTGGAAATCTTAAAGCTGTGTGTGAGAATACTGCGAAAAAGAAACAGAATTTAAACCATACATGCAGTA